>NC_084894.1:9420000-9640767 GCF_958979055.1 Alnus glutinosa | reverse complement strand
TTTTACATATATATATATATATATATATTTTTTTTTTTTGATAAGTAAAGTATATTCAAAAGGCGCAAAGGGGCGCAACCCATAGTACACAGGACGTATACAAGAAGCCCCTAATTCAAAGAAAAAAGAGAGCACATATCTATAAATTCAAAAAAAGAACACTCATGCATAAGCTGAAATTTTTCTCTCCACAAAAACATCGTTTGTAGCATCATTCTCTTCAAGTTCATCAAATCAATCTCACAATCTTCAAAACAGCGTGCATTTCGTTCCCTCCAAACACACCACATCAAACACAATGGAGCCAAGCGTCAAATAGGTATCAGTGTCTGATTACCCTTTTGCCCCCTCCAACTTCCCAATATATCTTTCACCGACCGCGGCATTACCCACTCCACCCCAAACATTTGCAGAATCGTCCTCCACAATTCTGTAGCCACCATACAATGCAAAAACAAATAGTCAATGGACTCTCTAGAACTCTTACACATAAAGCAACACTCCATCACAATAATGTTTCTCTTTCGTAAATTATCCAAGGTTAATATTTTCCCTAACGTTGCCGTCCAGACAAAGAAAGCCACTCTCGGGGGGACCTTAACTTTTCAAATACTTTTCCACGGAAAAGAAGACTGAATAGGACTAGATAAAACCTTATAGTAAGACTTTACCTCAAATGTTTTCTTTTGCGCTGGATTCCAACACATTTTATCATCTCCCTCACTTCTAATTTTAAGAGTGTACAACATCTCAAAAAATCTACTAACCGCTTTGACCTCCCAATCATGAACTGGGCGAGAAAACAAAATATCCCATAGAATTGTGCCATTTTGTCTTTGCATATTCTCCTCCACCCAAGCGTCCTTGCCTCTAGCAATGAAAAACAATTCTGGAAAAAGAGTCTTCAAAGGAATCTCCCCACATCACACATCATGCCAAAACAGAACTTTCGAACCATTCCCTATCTCATATCTCACATGAGCTGCAAAAGCATCCCATCCCCTCCTAATACTCTTCCAAACTCCAAACCCATAAGAACCCCCAAACTCCTTAGAGCACCAACCACCCCTCATACTTCCATATTTGAAGTCCACCACCTTTCTCCAAAGAGCCATCCCTCTCCAAAGCATATATATATATATAAGTAATGCAAATTCATTTGAAGCGCAGAGGGGCACAACCAAAGCACACAGGAAATATACAGCAGAACCCCTAAGGAATAGATATTAATATCAGCAAAACTTGATCATCATCATTGTATTTCAAAACTTACAAAAGAATAGAAGGCGATCTATCAATTGCTTTGTACTTAAGGGGAAATGTGAATCAGATGAAAATATTAAAGTGATAAGTACATAGAATCAAAGGGAAGCATACTAAAAATGGCTAGACAAGTCTCCACACACTACCTTGCACTTTGCCATGGGCTTCATAAGCCTATTCCCTCATGTTTCTAAATATATTTCCCACATGTATCACATTAAGTGGTTACCGATACACATTTGCTAAGCAAATGGATTTCACCAAAGACCACAATTTTGAAGGAAAACTCAAAGCTATCTACAAGATATTTTTTAGCCTTGGTGAAATTGCGAGTGGGATCTTGCACATATATACTGCCACCAAGGTACCAACTTAAACACAAATGCACTTGATGCAAGCATGTGAATTTGGTCAAGATGTAAATAAGCTCACCAACCTAGATGGAGGTTCAGCATAAGTGGAATAATCCAGATATACGTCAGAGATCATTTCTCCACCACCTAGAGAGGGAGAAAAAAAAAAAAATCATCACTAGGATCAGCTTCAAGTTACACCAATTTTATTGGTATTATACATATAAAATCTCCTTTTTTTCTTTTTGAGGGGGGGGGGGGGGGGGGGGGGGGGGGGGGGCATGTTGGCTGATATAAAGAACTTTTGCAGGACAAGAATGGAAATTCCAGTAGACAAGCTGTTATTTAACTTACCTAGAAATGGAGGCATGGCAGACAATAGCTCACTCTTACCATATAAGAATCCAATGCCTGTAGGCCCACACATCTGAAGAATGTTTATTTCTTAAACTTATTATACTCAGCCATAAGGCTAAGAACTCACATATAAGGCAGTATGCTAACCTTGTGAGAAGATGCAACAAGAAAATCAACATCAAGGCTCTGTACATTGACAACCATGTGTGGAACACTCTGACAGGCATCCAAGAGCACTTTTGCCCCAACATCATGCGCCCAATGCACGATCTCTTCAATAGGAAGCACGGAAGCTACAGAAAAATGAAATATAGGATTCATTTGTTTCTCTAAATCAGTATCCTAAAAGTGGAATGCAATTAATTGCATAAGAAATAGAATCCTACTAAAAACAAAATAGAGAAAACAGTGAAAAACTATTCACTTGAATAAACCAATGAGATCAACTCGTTAGTATTCAGTAGAAATAAGCAATCATGCACAACAAATGGCTAAGTAAAAACAAACATCTGGTAGTCCAATAAGGAAAACCTTACAGCCTAATTGAATTTGTTCTCTAAAAAGAGTTTTCTGTTTTCAGAACAAAAAAGGTGAGTATTCTGTTTGGGTAGTTGTTTTTGTATTCAGATTTGTGAAAACTGTAAGTTGAAATGATTGTTTTTGAGAACATCCCAAATGATGTTTCTTGAAACTGTTTTCTATTTTAGTTTAGGAAAAACAAAGGCATTGAGAATTATTTGTGAGCTCTCTTACTGTTTAAATAAAATAATCTGCAAATATGATTTTAATTAATCAAGTTAAAATTGATTAAATCTAGAAACAGGAGCACATCTAAAGTGGAGGGAACAGTGGTAGAGGAGTTAGGGCTGACTGAAAAGGATTAGGATTCAAAGATTGAACAATGGTTGGATTGGGAAACTATGGCTGATTTGATTGGCTATTTGGTAGGGAAATATATGGTGTTTTAGGCTTTCCATAGATAAGAAGGACCTAATTTGGGGTTGCAAAAGAAAGAAGAAAATATAAAAGCTTATGACAGTTTGGGTTCTGTTCAAATCTATATTCTGAGTACATTGTGCACACTTATATATGAGGACTCTTTTGTATTAGCAGCATGAAGACTCCTAAATTGACTAATAAACTGAAGAGCCAATAAAACTGAAAATAAAGATTAATTGGAACTCCAAAAAATAAAACCGAAGGACATTTAGACACTCCTAGAAAATTTTAGACTCAGACTCGGAAAACAAAGTGCCTTCTATTTGCAGGAGTAACAAAAATTATGGATCTGCCCCTCATTACAAAAGTAGCCGTAACTTATGAAATAGTAACCCAAATAAAGAAACTATTTTAATCTTTAAACCCTGATGACTTTACCTTCAAAGCCACAGAAGACTTTACCCAATTTGATGTTGTATGTCATTTACTATAAATCTTGGAATCCAAAAAGTTACCGAGTACTAATAAATCAATCTTTCTATGGCTGCACCACAGGAAGCCTATGCTAAACTTATGTCAAGGGCATAGCCTATACTATACTTATGTGGAGGGCATAGTCATATTCATGGTCATTCCTCCTACGTAAGATGGACTGGTTGACAATTATTTTGGTTGAGCCCATGAGTCTCAAGGATGTAGTATCTTTCCACTACTAAAGAACAATATCTTTCCACTCCTTTGCTAATAAAATCTATCATAAGTTAAAAACCAAAGGAAAAAATTATTCATTTACAAATTACTTATTACTTCTTAAAAAACCACTCAAGCACGTTTCACCACCATGCCAAAGCCAAGCTATGCAATATATATTAGCCAATTCCTGTTGTGATGTAATTTAGAGGACATGATTTATATATATATATATAGGTAATTTAGAGGACATGATATACGATTCCACTTTTAAAAGTGAAGACAATTTCTACTAGCTTGGGGTTTCTCTTGTATACTTCCATTGTATTTGGGTTGCGCCTTTTGTGCTTTATAATGAAGTGCGTTAACCTATCAAAAAAAAAAAAGAGTAAAGACAATCTTCTTTCACTTGAAGTCAACTAAATCACCTTGTTATAGAATACAACCCTTAAACACGATTTCAACAAGTTTTTTCAGATCAATCACCAGCAAAGTCTGATATATCAAAATGCTTATCTCATTCCAGTTTTAGATTAATATTATATGCACATTAAGTGGAAAAAAAAAAAAAAATACCATTGAATAAACAAACTACTAAAGTTATACTAGTCAGAAGTTGAACTAGTTCGTGATTATGCTTTTATGTCCGCAAACAGCCAAAATCCAATGAGGTAATACATGTTGCATTAATATGCAGCGAGAAGACATGCATTGAACATGGTTTGAACTGCACAGCGGCATAAACCCAGTAGTATCTCTCGTGAAAGATCAAGAGATAAAGGAAACCCAGCTACTAAAAGTTCTCAGACAATCAACAATGTTAATCACCAGCATAAAAATTAAAATAAATCATGAGCCTCTACTCAATAAAATCAATAAGGAAACAGAAATACCCAAAGTGATGTGACTCAAGACAGTAACATACCTAGCACGTTTGAAACATGATGAACAGCTACAATTTTTGTCTTCCTTGAAAGCATTTGCTTTAGGTTGCCTATATCTGCAGCTTCATTTTCATTTAAAGTAACAAATTTCAAAATAGCACCAGTCTTTTGAGCCACAAGTTGCCAAGGAACAATGTTGCTGTGGTGCTCAGCAATTGTAAGTATTACCTGAGAGAAAAATATTAATGTGCAAGGGAACAAAGTAAAATATGCGGAAGGATATTCATTTCAAGTTTGATTATTATTTTTTCCCTCTTTTTCAAAGAAAAACAAAATAATAATGTTGCTGATCTTGCACAACTACTTAAAACAGAAGCTGACATAAGATGAGGTAAGCAAATTGAAAATTTTATTCTCGACCTTGGATTGAGAAATAAAAACACATTCTTTGTTCCAGAGGCTTCTCCGGTTCGGACATCGTCTTTTGGGCTCTCTCTGGTTCGTTCTCCTCATGGGGGTTTGGAGGTTCCTTCGCCGGGGGAAGGTTTTGAAGCCCCAGGGATGCTTCCTGTTCTTCCGGCGCCGGCGCCGTCGCCGGCTGTTCCAGGGGTTGTTCCGGCTCGATTTTCATTTTCAGGGGAAGGGTCTAGCTGTTTGAAGGCAGTACCTAGCCGGGCTACTACCTCTAAGCCTTTCGGGTTTCCCCCCTCGCCGGTTCAGGTGTCTCTTCCTCCGGTGGTCCAGGTTGATTCTCTGTCGGCTCTGGTGTCCCCTCCTCTGCGTTGCAATCCGGTCGGTGCTTCTGTGGTAGTCTCTCAACTCACGTCCCTTCCTTCCATTGGAGCGACTGAGTTGGGGGAGAAATTGAGCTCTTCGTTCCCCGTAGTCTCGAAGCCATTTCATAGTTATATCAAGAAGGCGAGGGTTCTCAGGGAAGGGGTTTCGTTGAAGTGGAACGAGGTGCTTCTTTCAGACTCCTTGAAAGCATCGAAGATGGTTGCCGACTTAGCTGTTAATAAGGTTTCGGCTGTAGAGACTCCAACGAAGAAAGTTGCAGAGCTTCCAATGAAGACGGGCATTCTCAAAAAAGGGTTTCTTAACCCCCGCCCAAATAAGCCAGCCACTATGGATTCGCCTCGGAAGGTTATCGATGTAGGGATGGTCAGGCCTTCCTCTCCTCCTAGAGGTTGCTCCACTTCTTCATCCGTTGAGGGTAATAGCTTCTCCCAATCTCGGAATTAGCCGATCGGTTTTGATCACAACGGGGAGATTGTGGTTTGGGAGGAGGATGTTGATCTTTGGGATGTGTCGCCTTTGGATTGGGTGCTAGAGGATGCTTTTAGGGACGAGGCGTTGGCCATTCGGGATGCCATGGAAGAAGAATTTCAGCGTGACAAGATGATATCGCGCCAAAAGTCTAAAGGAAAGAGGGAGCTTCTAAATCTGCATGGCTCTATCAACTATGGCGACGATAAATCTTCCGCTAGGCGTAGGATAGGAAAGGACGTTATGTTGTAGAGTTGTGTGCCTTTGTTGCTTGGGTGGGTCTGTGGGTCATCCATCGGGTTCGGTTTTTGCTTGGTTTATTTTGAGGAGTGTTTCTCTTGGGTTTTTCTCGGGTTCTGGGGTTTTTTCCTTTGGGTTTTGGGGGTCCTGTTGGGGTATTGGGGTTGGTTTCGGTGCTATTAGGGGCTCTTTTGTATTCACAGGTTTCTTTTGGGGGTTTCTCTTATTTTGTGGAGGTTTCTTATATGCTTGTTAGGGGTTTTCTTGTGGGTTTCTTGTGGGTTTTCTTGGGTTTTTATGTGGGTTAGCTGAGTTTGCTTCTTTATATACTTCCCGTGTACTTAGGGGCGCCTTACGTTTTTTTTTTAATGAAATTATCTTACTTATCAAAAAAAGAAAAAATAGAAACAATCCTCATAGTAATAATATGATTAAAAGGTAATGGAAGACAGGAGATCATTATTCAGACAAAATATGTGGAGTAGTTTAGCCTAGCACCATGAAATATCACCCTATGTATCTGAGATTTTATGTTCAATCATTTTGTTTTCCCTCTTTCTCTCCACTCCAACAAATACACCTACTTGGCTTGATGTTGCAATACCCCGAACCTACAATAGCTTTATGCCCCTGTTCGTTTCAGACATTTTGTGGCAACTTTGAGGGTGTTTGGCAAACATTTCCAACTCCCTCTCTATTTTTTTCACTTCTCCCAAAAATGTCAAATCCAAAACATTCTCTTTTTTCTTTTTTTCTTTTTTTCTTTTTTTTTTCTTTTTTTTTTTTTTTTCACTTTTTATATCACATCAATAATTTTTTATTACTATTGAAATAAAATAAAAAACTCCCTTCAAAACAAAACTTTTTCACTTTTCTATAAAACAATTCCAAAATTTTATATACTTTATATCACATCAATCACTTTTTACTACTATTCAAACTTTTTACTCAAAAATTCCACAATACAAATGTTTGCCAAACACACCCTTTATAATTGTTCTTTTCTCTCTACACATTAGAGGAACTGCTAGATCTTATCTTCAAACCTATGGAAAGCCCATGAATCACAAAATTGTGCAAGTTTCTGTGTGGTGGAACAGTGTTTTGTGCTTGTAATCTCTGTCAATTTCTCAGTAACCACTTAATACAGAAAATTGAAGAAAACAAGATGCAGGGAACTGGTGAAGGAGGAAATGGTGCCAAGTGCAACCAGTCACCTAAATCATTGGATGCAGGCAGCGAGAAGCTTGGAAAAGAACAAGATTAAAGATTCAACCTTCTTTTTTTTTTTGATAAGTAATAAACTGACTTTATTAAAAGCGTCAGGCGCCCCTTAGTACACCAGCAGTATGCAAGAGAAAACGCAAAGCTGGAAATCGAAAAAAAACAGCCCAAAAAAAAGAAAGAAAGAAGCCCACCAAACAAACCCACAAGAACCTAAACCTACAAGAACAAAGAACCCCAACCCAACCCTCAAGGAACACACAAGAAACCCACCCAAAAACCCACAGGAACCAACACCCTAAAACACAACACCCGTAGCCCACAAACAACCCACAAACTACAGAACCTGAGCCTTTCCTCTTCTACTCCTAGAAGGCACACTCACACCGTCGTAGTTTATGGAGCTCTTCAGATTCTGCAGTTCTCTCCTTCCTTTGATCTTATACCGCTTCCCCATACTACCCCGATGAAAATCTTCCTCAATGGCATCCAACAAAGCCAGGGCCGAATCTTCATCCTCAGCACCATCCGACTCCCACTCCAAATGTAAGTCGGGAGGAATAACGCCCAATGGGTGAGGAAAGTCACCTTCCTCTCCCTGATCCCACAAAACAATCTCCCCAGATGGGCTAAACCCCATCGGCCACTCCTGAGATTGGATCAAGCCATTTGAGTTGGGAGTCTCACCCTTGTCAATGGTCATCGATTTTCAACCTTCTTTCATAGTTGTATTTTCCTACTTTATTCCTATTTTGCCATGCAATATTCACTAACAAAGTGAATTTTAAATATACAAGACAAATTCTTTTCCTTGATCTATGTAACCCCAAAATTAGGTTAAATTTATTTTCACCATAGAATAAGAAATGAAAACAACATATATAAAGCTAAATGTGAGAGAAGTAGCATAAGCACACCTCATCTTCAGGTTTTAAATTTGACAGGCCCCAGGAATAAGCTACCAGATTGATGGCCTCAGTAGCGTTCTTCGTGAAAACAATCTCTCTAGACTCCGATGCATTGATAAAAGCTGCCACCTTCTTTCTTGCCAACTCATACTCATCCGTCGCCTTTGCACTTTATACAGAAGACCCGGTAAGCGACTTGTATTATGTAAAACCGACAAGATAAAAAAGGGCAGTCTAAAATCAAATGGAAGTACAACATTGACAAACACTATGTACCAAAAGCATCAAGACATGATGGAAAATCTCACTAAAGGCTTTCCCTCTAATAATTTCAATCTCACTTAAAATACTTATCACAAGGTAAAAGAAGAGGGAAATTCGAGTCTCAGCTTCACAGATTAAGTACCTTAAGAAATGAATCCCACGGTGCACATTAGAATTGTAAGCTTCATAATAATTTTGTAAAGCCTTCAACACATAAGTCGGCTTCTGAGAAGTTGCAGCATTGTCCAAGTAGACAAGTTTTGAGCCATTCACTTCCTTGAAAAAAAAAAAGAAAAAAAGAATATAATCAAGTTAAGACCGGTAACTAATTTTATTTTATTTTAGATGAATGAGAATTACTATAAAAGAACTCAAGAATTACAGAACACTCCAGCAAAGTTGCTGGACCAACAGTTGCAACAGCAACTAACCTTTACAACTGCTCTAAACAGCTGAGCCAGGCCCATCTATCCACTACCCTATGCCAACAAACAGCTAATAAAACAACAAAATCAAATCATCAAATGAACTACACATCTTCAAACAGAGCAATTACAAGACAACAAAATCATCTGGCTTTCACAGCACTCAGGATCTTTGTTGGAAAGTTCCATCTTCTGCTTAATTCCACATTCTCATTTGTCTGCCAAAATTTTCCTTTAGCCATAATCCTTGTTCTGATTTCCCAACTAATGCTTTGCACAATTTTCTCCCCTTATCTTGGTTGGTTTCCATGTTTAAGCTCATTTATTTGCTTCCAAATATTATACGCAACCGCCCCCAAGCTTAATCTGCAAAAGCTCTGTCTCAAACTACTTATGCTCAACTCCCTAAGTCCCCATTCAATAATGTCATCTCATTTATGCATGGAATATCAATCATATTTTTACTCATGATCTCTCCATATCCTCCTACTAAAGCTACATTGCAAAAAAAAAAAGATGCCTTCTACCTTCTAAACAACTTCTGCAGAAACGACACAGCACATCACCTGAGTAAACGAAAGCTTGACGAGGTATAGCCATGGGAAACCATATCAATTACCCCCATTTGACACACAGGAGCTTAACTCGAATAGCTTGCCATGGATCACAACATGTATATTTATCCTTTCTCGAAGCATTCCAAATAGGCTGATCATAATTCCCAATTCTCACCTCAGGTAGCACACTTTGAATTTTAACCAAGTCATCAGATCTTGCTGGTGGCCAACACCAGATTTTTTTCTTTCAAAACAGAAGATAATTTTTCTCCCACTTTACTTCCAGTATTGTATACAATCCTATGCACATATTTTTCATAAAGCACTCCATCTAGGTGCCACCAATCAAGCCACATGTGGATGTTCTTCCCATCTCCAACTTTGAATTGTATGAACTTCCTTGCCAAGTCACGGAGCTTCAAGATTTTTCTCTAACTCCATGAACATTGCTGAAGAACTTTCACCTGCCATAAGCTTCTACCCTTTAAAAAATACTCCTTCACACATGCTACCCACGATGACCAGCTCTGGCAAATAAATTCCGAATACCCTTTTAATCCCTAATCCCTCTCCTTTTTAGGAACACAGACATGGTCCCAAGCCACCTTAGCTCTGGCTTTGACAGTGTCATTTCCAGACCACAAGTATCTATTAACTTTTGTTCCAACAACCTAATAATATTCTTAAGAAGAACAAATATGTTTGACCAATATACCTGAAGACTATACAGAACTGGAGAGATCAATTGTAGTGATTGGACAACCATGAATCTATTCTAGCAGACACTTTATCAATGAGCAATCCACAATCTTCAGCAGTGAGTTTTTTAAAAATAAGAGGGACTCCCAAGTAACGAACCAGTAGTTTTCCCTCCTCCATCTGCAAATATCCCAACAACTCCTCTTTCTCCTTCCTATTAACACCTGAAGAAAAAACCAAGCTTCTACTAGGATTGGCAGACAGTTGGGATAGATCACCAAATTCATTAAAAACATTCTTTATCATCATGATAGACTTGACATTGGCAGCAAAATCAATAAATCATTTTCAAAGCACAAGTGATTAAATTACAATTTCAGACATCTTGGATGAAACTCAAACCTTTTCGTATCCAAAGTAGCTTCAGCAAGAATCTTAGACAAAACCTCCATAGCAATTACAAAATGGTAAGGAGAAATAGGATCTCCCTGCTTTAAACCTCTCCCACCTTCAAAATAACCAACCAATGTTCCATTGATGGCAACTGATAATCTCGGTTTAGTAATACATTCCTTTTTTTTTTCATAAGTAATTGCAATTTATAAAAATAAGCGCAAAGGGGCGCAACCCTTATACACGGTAAGTATACAAGAGAACCCCTAAAAGGGACGAATAGAGAATAATTTTAAAAAGTATACATAAGTAAAAACATTCAAGCTATGATGGGAGGTTTAGTAATGCATTCCTTCACCCACTTAATGTATTTTTCAGGAAGATTTTCATCCCAACACAAAGTATTACAAAGATACACTCCAGCAAGATAGAAACCAACCTGGATCACAGTTGCTTAGCAACAAAACAATCTACAAAAGAAAACCCCATCTACCTATCCTCTAACATTCACAAAGCTATCTCCATTATACAAAACAAAACCAAAACTTCAAAGTCAACAAAAACAATACTACAGAACAAAAGAAATCACTCCAGGACCCTACCCAAAAAAAAAAAAAAACAGCAGCCCTTCAGCCATCCGAAGCCAGAATACTCAATGGAATACTCCAATTCTCACACAGCTTGGCATTAATAGCAGTATTTTTTAATTGTCCTTTGCCTTTTCTCATAATCCTTGTATCAATCTCACAGCAAATATGTTGTAGGATCTACTCTTCAGAATTCACCCAATTACAAAACTTGATATTATTTTGATGCTTCTAAATATTATACACAGTTGCACCCAAAGCCAATTTACAAGCAATGCTATGCAGCTTTTTACCCTTCCATGCCTTCACACCTTCCCTCCCTACCTCATCCCAATCAAAACAAATAGAACTAACATCTAACCATCACTTCTCTCCAGAACCTTTTACTCCATCCACAATCAAAAAATAAATGCTCCCTACATTCAATAATATTGTGGCATAACAAGCATTTCATATCACCCACCATACCCCATTTTGACATCTTATCCCCAGTGAAGACTATCCCTAATTGCCAACCACAAGAAAAAAGAGTGCTTAGGGATAGCAAAAGGGGACCGTACCAGTTAAAACGAGCAAACTTTAGGGAATTTCTCTCTAATAGCCTCCCAAGTATCCCTACAAGAAACTTGAGATTCTTTGAAGGCAACCAAAGGGGAGTGTCTTGAGCACCAAAATCCACAAGATACAAGCGGCTTTGAATAGCAACCAGCTCTTCCGACCTAGCTGGCATCCAATTATAATCCCCATTCTTCATCATACTTGACAGCTTTGCATCTATACTGCTCCTTGAATCATATACGACCCGAAAGCCATTTTTATCCAAAAGGATACCATCCGGGTGCCAGACCTCCAACCATAAAGAAATAGAGGATCCATCTCCAACCTTGAATTTCAATAAACTTTTAGCCACCTCACTAAGGTTAAGGATTTTCTTCCAGCTCCAAGATGAATTTTGTGGAACTTTAAGCAGCCAAAAACTTCTTCCTTTGATAAAATCCCAAAACACCTCAAGCAATGTAAAATAAAATCCCAACTCACAGAGTCATAGGCTTTCATAAGACCAAATTTCATTGTACACCGAGCCTTACCCATCTCCTTATGATGCTCTCTTACGAATTCTTGAGAAAGAATGATATTTTCAGCTATGCTAAAAGCAGCTTGACCGGGACTGATTATTGCATCCAAACCCGGTATAGCCGGTAACTCTGTGTCATGTAAAACGAAACATAAAATGCGCCGAGTCCAAGCAAGAACTCTATTTTCGATCCAACTACGGCAAAGAATCAATATTAGAAACACAAAATAACCATCTGAACAGCATTATAGTTAGTGAATATTATAAACACAGTATATTTGTACAGTGAATAGGAACTCAGGCCATCATAATTCTAACAATTCATTTCCGAGCAAAACAAAATTACGGTTTCAACTCAAACAACTGGAAGCAGAGAAGAACAAGTTATAACAGAGACTTCAAATTTTCATTATTTTCCTTTCGAACTGCAAATAAAGTCGAACAAAAATCGGCGTGAGAACCTGGTGGAGGATGGGGAAATCGGGTCGGGTAATGTGGCCGAGAGAAACGGACCCGAGAGCCGGGTCGCCTTCTCGGACTGCCGAAGCCGATACGGAAAGGGAAGAGGAAGACCTGCGGAGCTGGACCCGGAAAGACGCGGAGCCCCGAGCGGTGGAGCATCTAGCGTTTAGGATTTTGAAAGAAGGAAGTTTATGGACAGCGGTTTCCATCGCCGAGGAGCACAGCTGGAGAGGAGTAGGCGGCATGTGAGTGAGGACTCGTTCGTTGGCGATTTATTCATAAAAACGAGAGGCTGAGCTCAGTGTCCCTTTTAACTGTAAGGATTGGGCGCCACGTCAATTTTTAGCATTTTAGTGGTAAATTTTGAACTTTTTGCAAAATAAAATTTTAGTACTAAATAAGGATTTAGAATTATTATTTTTTTTTTTTTTGAGTTGATGAGAATGTGTCAATTTTAATTCTTTGGTAGCCTAACATGGGCCATTTTGCCCAATCATTTGATGCCTCAACTTATTATAATTATCTGATTAGTAATTTTAATTATATAAGAGAAAGAATTAATGATTAAAAGAATGATAAGAATAAAATAAAAGTGAATGCTCCGTTTGTTTTGACGTAAAATAGTTTCCGTCGTAACATATTTTCAACGAAATCATTTTTTCTGAAAAATGATTTCCCTAAAAATATTTTCCAGCGTTTGGCTCGTATGAAAAAATCATTAATGATGAAAATTCAACGGTGACGAAATTCCGTCATTGACCAACAAGATTCTGGCTACAATTGCCGGATTCTGTCGATGAAGGCCGGAGTCAGGCCAGTTTCGCCGAAATCTGGGTTGGTCGGATTCTGGCAAAGGTGACCGGAATCCGGCCATTTGTGTCGAATTCCAAACAGAATGGCTGGAATCCTGCCAAAATGGCCAGAATCTGGCACAGAACGGCCGAATCCCGGCCGGTTGGCCGAAAACTAGCCGTTCTAGCCGGAAGCCAGCCGTTCTGGCGAGATCCCGGCAAGTTTAGTTGAAATTCGGTCCGCTGGAATCCAGCGATAATGGCAGGACGTCGCTGGATTCCAACAGAAATTCTAGATTCCGGCACCGACCGGATTCAATTTTTAGCATTTTAGTGCTAAATTTTGGACTTTTTACAAAATAAAATTTTGGGGTAATTACATTTTTCTCCCATGAACTACCAACTTTTGCACAAAGCCCCCAAGAACTACCAACTCGACCAAAATAGAGCATTCAACTACCAAACACAACCATTTTTCCCCATTCCGTCAGTTAGAGGGTTAAAACAAACGGTCAACGGGTCACGTGACCGTCACGTGCCGTTTTACATGGGGGCATGTTGGAAGATGATGGTAGTTTATGAGGGGAAAATAAGAAGAAAATGAGGGTAAAACAGCATGTGACCCGTTGACCGTTTGTTTTAACCCATTTGACTGATGGAAGGGAGGAAAATGGTTGTCTTTGGTAGTTGAATGCTCTATTTTGGTCGAGTTGGTAGTTTGTGGGGACTTTGCGCAAAAGTTAGTAGTTCATGGGGGGAAAGGGTAATTACCCCAAAAATTTTAGTATTAAATAAGGATTTAGATGTCGTTTTTTTTTCTTCTTCTTCTTTTTTGAGTTGATGAGAATGTGTCAATTTTAATTCTTTGGTAGCCTAACATGCGCCATTTTGCCCATTCATTTGATGCCTCAACTTATTATAATTATCTGATTAGTAATTTTAATTATATAAGAGAAAGAATTGATGATTAAAAGAATGATAAGAATAAAATAAAAGTGAATGCTCTATTTATTTCGACGTAAAATAGTTTTCGTCGTAACATATTTTCAACGAAATCATTTTTTAGAAAAAATGATTTCTCTGGAAATATTTTCTGGCGTTTGGCTCGTATGAAAAAATCACTAACGGCGAAAATTCAACGGTGACGAAATTCCGTCATTGAGCAGCAGGATTTTGGCGATGAAGGCCGGAGTCAGGCCAGTTTCGCCGAAATCTAGGTTGGCCGAATTTTGGCAAAGGTGACCAGAATCTGGCCATTTGTGTCAAATTTTGAACAGAATGGTCAGAATCCTGCCAAAATGGCCATAATCGGGCACAGAACGGCCGGATCTCGGCCGGTTGGCCGAAAGCTGGCTGTTCTAGCCAGAAGCCAGCCGTTCTGGTGAGATCTCGACAAGTTTAGTCGAAATTCGATCCGCTGGAATCCGGGGACAGTGGCAGGACGTTGCTGGATTCCGGCAGAAATTCTAGATTCTGGCACCGATTTGGCTTGTCGGAATCCGGCGACGGTTGCCAGATTCCGACGATAGTCGACTGCTTGAGCATGAAGGTTGACTGCGTTGTTTAAAAGAAGATCAACTGCGTATACCATCTGGGGAAAATGATTTACGCTTTTAAAAAGCGTAAATAATTTTTCAAAATTTACTAAGCATTTTTTGTCAAACATAAATTATTTTCTGGGACCCTACCAAACACCGAAAAATATCGAAAATATTTTCAAGAAAAATATTTTATGCCGAAACAAACGGAGCAGAAGTCTATTAGGGCTAATAGGCTATGCAACTCTTCACAATTATAACTCTTGTATAATCATACAAAATCATCTTCGGCGGCAGGTGCTACTGTAGCGCCCTTAAATTAATTGACTAATAGTTAACTTGAAGTGTCACATGTACTACTATAATATGAGAATAAATGTAGCGGAAATGTAATATTGAATAAATGAAGCGGAAATGTAATATTGAGTTCAATTGCTATTTACCTTGTTATCTTCTTCTTTCTTTCTTTTTTTATTTTTTTTTCACACCATCAATACAAACCAGAGCCTCTATAAATACAATAACATATATAATTACACTATTCTTTCAAACTAAAACAATATATAGAAATACACACAAAGCTGTCTCTACAAGACTTTGCACTACGACCTCAATCCTCACAAATACCTCAAATATTCACCCTTGGAACTATCACCTACTAATTTGTAAAAAAATAATGTTTTACAAGTGAAAAATCACATAAGTCCACAACTTATTAAGTAAATCGCCAACGAAACTTAGCCCATGCAATAAGCTCGATTTAAGTTGGTGATAAATGTATGAAATATAATAGTTTATAGAAAGTGTTTTAAGAAATTGTTTTTAGAATTTCAATAAGGTTTGACATGAGGTTTTTCATTAAATTTATGCTTAAGAGCAAATATCACAGTGGTCATTTTAGTTTGGAAACGGTATATTTATCACACAGTTCAAGGCATATACTTAAGAAATCATGTAGCAGCTTTAGGACAGAAAATCATGCTGAAGAAGAATATCAATAAAATATATCACAAACCATAATCGTCATCCCCATAGCCTATCTATAACTGTTTGTAGAAAGCATTTTGTGAAATTGTTTTTAGAATATCAATAAGGTTTTTCATAAAATTTATGCTTAAGAGCAAATATCACAGTGATCATTTTAGTTTGGAAACGGTATATTTATTAGACAATTCAAGGTATATACTTAAGAAATCATGGAGCAGCTTTAGGATAGAAAATCATGTCGAAGAAGTGCACATTATAATATCAATAAATATATCACAGTCCATAACCGTCTTCCTCATGGCTTATCCATAAACCTTTTATGGTGAGGTTTACATGTCCTATTATATCGCTACTAAAGGCAGGTGTCCTACTGAAAGGTTTGAAAAAGGAAAAGGGCTATTTCAGCTTCCTGCTCGTTTTCTTGCTTCCTGGTACAATATTAGAGCCTCGGTAAGGTACAATAGTCAACCACCCTCAAATCACTCGACTAAGTAGATACCTGTGTGTAGCATGCAATTAGTGATGTCGCAAGTATTACCTTCACCTGTGGGTGATTATGCTAGCCGCGGTAACCCTCGAATCCATAGTAGATAACATTTTAAATTAAAAGTTGGCCATAAGGTCAAATCCGTATAAATAGTGGACATGTGCCCCAGATTCTTCACCCTTTTTTCCAATGGCGGTGTGTCACATAAGCATTATAAATCTCTAGTTATGAGGACATAATTAATTTCATGATAACACAATGAATATCAACGCCTTTTAAATTAATCATTTTAAAAAAATATTAAGGCTCACGACATACGTTTGGGAGAAACCATGTATATTAAAAATTGACATTTTTATATTTATAAAAATATTCATTGTCAAAAAATATATTTTTTGGAGTCCTCATGAGCGATTTCTTATCTCGTACGCTAAAATTCAAGTTTGGACTTTTTGGAAAGTCAAGCTCCTTGTTCTGGGAATTTCATACTCTATTATTAACCAATTTTCTAAAATACAAACCATAATTACACTTAAAAACATAAATCCCAATTTCTGGCTTTTGCCAATCGATATTGCCAAGGACAGATCTATCGTTCATTGGGCATCGATCGATCACTAATTGCATGGAATTCATTTTAAGTCAGTTTCTAGTGCAAGTTCCCAACTTTACTAAAATCCACTCATACCTAGAGTATCCCAAGGTCCTAAAGGTACTTACTTTACAGATCTAGAACGCGTTTAGGACTTAAAGATCTTATCTTTAACCCAAATCCATTAAAGATGTCAAATCTTCATCCATTTAGATTCTTAAACAACATTAACCCACGAAATCAGTTGTATGTATGTGGTATAGCACTGATCTAATCCTAATCACAGATTATCTAGCCATGAAATTTGTATAGCATATAAAGCATCAACCTTTATTCATAAAACATACTGAGAATGAACACGGGTATTTCTTTCTCTTTGTTCTCTTTTACACATAATACATGTGTTTTCTTTTTTGTTTCTGTTTATGCTAAACCTTTTATTAAAACTCACATTTTCTATTAATCATAAAACTATATGGAGAATCCAATATCATGAAAAATCTATGTAAATCACAAGCTCATATCACGATAAAATACTATTGAATGCTTTTCTACTAAATAAGTACTAAAACATATTTCATGTAAAAGCTTAACTGCTTTGAAGGAGGTTTTCTTACAACACTTTCTTAATTCTTTGCCTACAAATCTCGAAATGTGCCATATTGTCTTCTGAAAATTACACTTTTTTTTTCCTCTAAGGGCTTCCCTAAGTTTTAATCTTCACATAAACCTACTTGAGTCTCTTTGTGAAGCCTATCTCACCTCAAACTCTAAAAATTTCTCTTTCCTTGGAAAAATTGCTTATTTCCTTCCTAGCCAATCTCGAACGAATGGAATACGACTCAGGGTTCGAACGAGCTTCTCTGTCCTAGGCTCTTTTGAAAGACATACCCTATTGATCGAATGAGAACATAATTTCAGGTGTTTTTCAACGTGAAAAACATGTGAACTCCAATTTCTCTCCCTACCATTTTCCTCTTATGCACCTTACCACACTACACCAATCAATCAACACCATCAAAAACAACTTTCACAAACACTTAAAATCCTTCATTTCTTAACAAAACCATAAACTTCATTCTCTCATTTTTCTTAAACAACAATTACAACAACAACTTTCGTCAAACACATGATTGACATCATTCTCTTCAACAATTTTTACGGTATCAAACAAAAAACATACCTCCTCCAATAGATCATCTTCATCAAGATCGATGTCGTAGATCGGCGGGAAGTTCTAATCTATTGAATAATCAACCTCAACAAATTCATCTTCCTCATCCACATGAGATGGATTTGGAAAAGAAAAAAAATACTCTTGGAAATTAAAAAAAAAAAAAAACTTTAAACCCATGACCAGTTGGTCGTGGGTCACCTAACTAGCATTAGCAGACCCATGGCGTTGTTGTGGGTCACATCAGGCTTGGTCGCAACCACCCTTTATTCTCATCAGGAGTGGTTGCACCCACCTCGAGCTAACATATGGGGTGCCCGAAAGATCCTTTTAGTTGGTTTGGCCATCCCACAGAGTATTTGTACTTTTCCCAAAGAGAGTATTGCTCTTGCATTTAGTTTAAATCAAGGTTTAAGGTTCAAGGGTAATCCCCAAGGCTCCCCTAAGGTGGTTACACCACAATCTTGGAATGACCAACCACCACCCTTAAAGGTGAGGGGTTGGCCGACCATGCCATCACCCTTTGAAGGGTTGGTTGGCCTACTACAACCACACCCTTGGGTGGTCGATCACCCTTAAGAATGAAAGAGTGATTTGGCCACCCATTAATTTATTTTGATTTTTGATTTTTCAATATTTTATTGTTAGTGTGACTCAATCCAAATGAACAACCTAAATCCCTTGAAATTATAGGGAACCTCAATCTGCAAATTGAAAACAAAGGACTTGATTGATTGATTGATTGATTGATTGATTGATTGCAAACTATTTTTGATTTACATGAGGATTTCATACAAGTATAATACAAAGGAATATATTAAGCCTCTTAATCCATCTTAAAAGGAAAGGAATTTGTTATTGACAACAATTGGTCGACTCACTTCTCTTAGAGTAGAAGAATTCCTTCCTCCTTGTGAGGCTTTCCACTATCACCTGCGGTTGTTTTGGGAGAGGAGGGAAGATGTTTTCTCCAATCCCCCTCCCTTCCCTCTTTTTCCTTTCCTTTTCCTCTTGTCTACCTCCTGATCCCAGTGTTTTTTTAGTCTCTTTCTCCTCTTTGGGGTAGTGTCGGCGTCTCCTCCACCTTAGTCGATCCATTCCACCTCTTGTCCATCACTGATCCACTGGTCTCCAACTCCTCTCCATCCTTCAACCCTCTTCTGCAGCCTGCAGCCTCGGTATTGGTGTTTTGTTCAGATCTAGTTTGTTTCAAAGCTAGACATGTCTTTCTCCGCTAGACTTACCCACCATCGTGTCTCACCACCATCTTCATCGATCGCTCCTCTCTCCAACAATCCGCTTTGTGCTGCCCTTTGACCTCCACGAGCCGGCGCCAACACGTGTCTTGCTTGTGGCTTCCCGACGTTGTGCTCCTCCGTTGTTGCTACTATTATGGGGTTTTTTTGATATTTTTGTGTTTTAGTTTTTTTTTCTTTGTTTTTATGTATTTCCTCTTGTATTTGTTGGGTTTTGTGGGGTTGTAGTCTCTTTGTGCCTCTATGGTTTGATTTTGTACTAAAGACTTGTGCTAGATTTTCTTCAGATCGATATCATATTTTTCTAGTGCCTCTTAGTAGGGGTTCTGGTAGGGTTGAATGGTATTTTGAGGGTCAGGCCGCTGTTTGCATCTCTTGCATTAGGGATTCGGGTTGAGTTTAAGAGTCTTGCAACAGTTATGCCCCTACGTGTGGCCTCTGCTTTGGTGTTAGTACCGCTTTATGCGACCCCTATTGAGTGGACCAGGTCATTTTTTTTGGATGTATTTTCTACACTTTAATTTTTGCTTTGGGTCTATTTTAGGGAGCCCACCCATTTTTTAAGGTCTCCCACTCTCTATTCCATTTGGATCAAGAGTGTGAAAAACCCTCCCATGTAACCTTTTTCCCACTCTTAAATTGAGTTCTCTAAACTCTTACGATATGAGAATATAGGTGAAAAGTTCCCATTTAATCCAACCACCATAAACGACACTGCCAATTGTCTTCGGGGGCATAAAGATCTTTATTTTACTGGATGGGAAGTCCAGCTCTTTTTTACTTGTAGAAATTTTCCTAGTAGACAAATACGAAAATGACCAATAATCAGGTACCCCTAACAACTATGATTATGTGATTTTTTTTTTTTTTTTCTAATTTACTACCATTTGTCTACATTATCGAACTATGCGTGGTTATATAAAAAAAAAAACCACTTTATTTAATAAAAGCATATTAAGTTTATATTGTGGTTAATGGGAAATTTAAAATGAATACAAGCTATTGCAGTATTATGATAATTTATGTGAAAATATTTAACTCTATCTTAATAAATATCTTTCCTATTAGTTCGGCTAATTTTTATTAAATAACCATTAACTTTTGGCTCTACCTTCTTTTTGACATCTTTTTCTTCTTTTTATTTTTATTTTTTATTTTTAAAGTGCCTGAGCCCAAATATATTTATAACAAATTAAGCACAACGCTTAAAAAAAAAAATCACATCAACAATGCAATGGGGGAATATTCTCAAGAACTACCAGTTCCTCACTAGATAAAGTGCTTCCTTCGCAAGCCAATACGCAACCCCATTACCGAGACACTTGGTATGAGTGACCTTCCACTATTGGAAACAAATTAAGACCCCTCGTGTTTCCTCAATTTGATTGCCATATTTACTTAAGTTCCTATCTTCTTTTCGTAAAGCCTGCATCACTTGGAGAGCGCCACCTTTCTAGCACCACCCTTTGGTTGCCCAACTCTCTACAAAAATTAGCCGCTCTTAATGCTTATATGGTTTCGGCAATACTAGGATCAATGATATGATCCCTTGGAGCAGACAAAGTAGCTAAAACACCGCCCTTGCAATCTCGGATGATGACTCCGATACCCATATTTTTTGTATGCCTATCCACAGCTGCATCCCAATTGACCTTGACAGAATCTCCAATCGAGGCTTGCTATTTGAGATACATAGTATGATCCACTGCTACACTTGTTTGTGGATGGGAGTTTGCATTACGAAAAGCCTCAAGGGATTCTAAAGTATTTGTAACGAGTAGGGAAGGGTGGTTGAGAGTTCCTCCAAAAACTACCACATTCCAACGTAGCCATAAATTTCGAGCCACAAACGCCACAAATTCCTCTTCGTTATGCTCTAATTCTTGTAGGAGGGATTCCATAATGACCACAAAGTCCTCATGCTTTACACTTCTTTTCTAAATCTTCCTTCCACACATGCTCAAGACATCCTTGGTAGCCCTACAACCCACAAAATATGTCTGGTAGTCTCAACGGCAAGTCCACAGAGCGGGTAGAGGGGATCTTCCATGATTTTCTGTCTGAATAGGTTTGCTTTGGTCGGTAGTGTAGTTATACAAGCCCTCCACATAAAGATCTTAAAAACATGAGGCACTGTCATTTTCCATAGACTCTTCCATAGTAAACTATGTTGTTTTTAACGTGAGCATTCCCCTTTCCCCAGTGCTATCTTCTCCATTTGCAAGTGGTAAGCACTTCTCACTGAGAATTCTTCATTTGTGGTAGCACTCCAAATCTGTTTGTCACTATTATTAAGGGACCCATGAGGGATTTGGCAAATAATATCGACGTTGATTTCTCTTAGTACCTCTCGTATTAGAGTTGTATTCCAACCTCTAGTATCTTGGTCAATAGTATTCACAACGTGGGCCTCTTCAAGCAAACCTTGTCTTGGGTACAAAATACTGAGAGCTAGATGTGGAGGAAGCCATTGATCCTTCCAAATTTTTATTTGCTCCTATTCCCCACAAGCCATGTAAGCCCTTCTGTGAGAAGATCTCCAGACATATGACGGCCGTAGACCTAGAGGAGCATCAAGAAGTGAGCCAAATAGAAAATACTTAGCCTTGAGAATTCTTGCTAATAGAGAGTCAGGATTTTGCATTACTCTCCAAAATTGTTTAACAAGTAGAACTTTGTTGAAGCTTCCCAAGTCACGACAACCCATACCTCCTTGATGTTTAGAAGTGCCCATTTTCTCCCACTTGACTCGGTGAATTTTCACTTCATTCTCATGTTGAGCCCACCAATACCGTTGCATCATGGCACTGATTTCTCCAAGTAAAGACTTTGGGAGCAAAAAAATACTCATTGTATAAGTCAGGATGACTTGCGCCACTGACTTCAATAATTCCTTACTAGCTTGTGAGAGAAATCTATTCTTCCATTTGCTAATTCAAACCCAGATCCGATCTTTGAGAGCCATGAATGTTTGCCTTTTCAATCGCCTCGCCATAGCTGGCAAACCCAAGTATTTCTGAAATGAGTAGCCTGTAAATTTGAAGGTGCCAATATCTGTCGCTTGATATCCTCCTTAGTATTTCGACTAAAGAAGATGGAAGTTTTGTTTTTGTTCAACCGTTGCCCTGAAGCTTATTCATACCAGTGTAACACATTTTGGAGCGAGTACCATAATGACATAGTTGACTTACAGAAAAGTCAGGGGGCGAGAACTCAGAGAGGTGGAGGTCCAAACAAGGCTAGAGCCAAGAAGAGGGATAGAGTAGGGGATAGTTGGTGAAAGTAGGCACGAGTGGAGAGGCAGGTGAGGAAAAGGCTATCATCTACGAAAAACAAGTGGTTAAGGCGCACCCGACCTTTAGCAATAGGTACCCCTGTAATACTACCTGTCCTCTTCGCCAGTTTTAGCATAGAGGTAAAAGCTTCAGCACAAAGAATGAACAGTTACAGAGATAAAATTAAGCTTCACCCTGGCAAATGCCCCGAGTTGGGGTAATATTCGCATACACCTCTCTATTAATCAAAATATGAAGCTAAGTTGATGCACTTCATGATTAGTTGGATCCATCATTGTTCAAACCCCATTTTCCGCATCACCCCTTCAATAAAATTCAATTAAAGTCGATCATAGGCTTTACTCATATCCAATTTCAGCACCATAAAACTCCTCTTTCCTGTGAGACTAGTACTTATCGTATATAAGGTCTCATAAGCAGCTACAATATTATTTGTGATTAGCCTTAAGTGGGTTCATTTATTCATAATTTATAAGAATTCCTACTTTTTTTTTTTTTTTTTTTTATTGGTGAACTTTTGACAAGTTACTTCTGTTGGTAATTTCCATGCATGATTTGAAGAGCCTTTGCATAAATGAAAAAGTATGAGATTTGTACTTGATATACTCCAATATGACATGCTTGATTATGAATCTTTTTGAACCAATCATTTCTTTCGTATTATCATTTAAGTGGATACTTGATGTAATATATTGTGAATATTGGATGATCTTTCTTGACTTGTTCTTATACATTGCACTTTTTATGTGTATATTTGACTTTTGGGATGGACGATATATTAATTGCAAAACAAACAAACAAAAAAAAATCTTGTGAAATAACCTTTTGAACCAGCAATTAGTTAATGAACATTACCATATTTTTAAAGCCACAACTCTTTTCTAGTAAGAAGTACTCTTCTCTTAATAAATAAAATAAAATATATTTATTCCAATGGTGCCCGATTTGTACTTGGTATACTCCAATATGACATGCTTAATTATGAATCTTTTTGAACCAATCATTTCTTTCGTATTATCATTTAAGTGGATAACTGATGTAATATATTGTGAATATTGGATGATCTCTCTTGACTTGTTCTTATACATTGCCCTTTTTATGCGTATATTTGACTTTTGGGATGGATGATATATTAATTGCAAAACAAACAAAAGAAAAAAATCTTGTGAAATAACCTTTTGAACCAACAGTAAGTTAATGAACATTACCATATTTCTAAGCCACAACTCTTTTGTAGTAAAATGTACTCTTCTCTTAATCAAAAAAATAAAATATATTTATTCCAATGATGCCCAATTTGTACTTGATGTACTCCAATATGACATGCTTAATTATGAATCTTTTTGAACCAATTATTTCTTTCGTATTATCATTTAAGTGGAGAACTGATGTAATATATTGTGAATATTGGATGATCTCCCATGAGTTGTTCTTATACATTGCACTTTTATGCGTATATTTGACTTTTGGGATGGATGATATATTAATTGCAAAACAAACAAACAAAAAAAATTCTTGTGAAATAACCTTTTGAACCAATAGTAAGTTAATGAATATTACCATATTTTTAAAGCCACAATTCTTTTCTAGTAAGAAGTACTCTTCTCTTAATACATAAAATAAAATAAAATATATTTATTCTAATGGTGCCTCATTTATACTTGATATACTCCAATATGACATGCCTAATTATGAATCTTTGAAACCAATCATTTCTTTCGTATTATCATTTGATGTAATATATTGTCAATATTGGATGGTCTCCCTTGAGTTGTTCTTATACATTGAACTTTGTATGCGTATATTTGACTTTTGGGATGGATGATATATTAATTGCCAAAAAAAAAAAAAAATCTTGTGAAATAACCTTTTGAATCAATAGTAAGTTAATGAACATTACCATATTTCTAAAGCCACAACTCTTTGCTAGTAAGAAGTACTCTTCTCTTAATAAATAAAATAAAATATATTTATTCCAATGGTGCTATATGATTAATGGTTCAACCCTTATAAATTATTTCTGAAATTAACCTCCAAATACGAAATTTTTTAGAGTGCAAGAAAATCAATGTCTAGAAAATTTATGAGAAACCTTATGTTGGTGATCTTGATGGAGATGATTTTGCTCGTCCATGCCTCTTCACATCCCAACGTCATCATTCATTATCCCCCTTATGGCCATCTTTGCCTTCAAATCACACTTGAAAAATGTAGAGAATTACCAAAAATCCTTGAATTAGAGGAGTGTATTATCTTTAATTTTTTCCAATGCATTTATAAGAGCCCAAGTCGAATTCCAATCTTGAAGCTTTATGCTATTGCGGTAACCTGTGTAAGGTCTTGTTACCAACCTCCCAAAATTACTCGTGGTGTCCAAAGTGCATATTGTTTATTAGACTGTTGTGAAAAGCACATCAAGGAGCATTGAGATGTTGTTTCTTTGGTAAGGCTTCTTCACGACTTTTCTGTCTCTTCATGGATATATGATTTCGAAAAATATCTCTTAAAGTTTGAGTACAAATAATAATTCCTAGTGTGTGGATTCTGGATCAACTAATCATGTTTGCAATTCGTTGGAGGGGTTCCTTGTAACCAGGCAACTGAATGAAGGAGAGATGCACTTGACGGTTAGAGATGGGACGATGGTTTCGGTCCACTCCATTGGAATTATTGAACTTTATTTTGAATCAAGAGTTCTAATTTTAACCAACTATCTATATGTACCCAACATACACCGAAATTTGATTTCTGTGACTTTTTTTTGGGTTAGTGTGGTTATACCTCTATTTTGAGGGATACAGTGATAATAAGGAAGGGTAATTTATTTATCTGTACTAGTATCATTGTACATCACTTGTATATTATTACTTCTGATTCATATCTTGTTAACAATTATGTTTTAGAACCAACTCATAATGCTTTATCATTGAAAAGAAAGATTCCTTCTACTAATGAAGCATACCTTTGGCATCTATGTCTTGGTCACATTTGAAAAATAAAGGACTTCTAATTTAACCGTGTGGGTGTGCAACGTGTAACAAAATAATGTAAATGCGGAATTTAAATAACACAATTATTTTGTTAACGAAGTGGAAACTCAATTAAGAGAAAAACCATTCCAGTGCAGCCAAACCCAGGACATCCACTATCAGAAGACAAAGCTAGTACATAGACAATAACACTCGCATACCTGATGCAGCGAATGTATCTAGCACTCTGACACGTAACCCAACGTGAACGCCTCCCAACCAAGTCTCCTACTTGAATGGGTCTTCTATGAATTCCTTTACCTTAGGGCTTCTCCCTAAGATAGACTTCAACTGACGAGAACAGCAACAACACACAACGACAACGACTTGAGAGCTAACGGATCAGCACAATATCTTCCAAAATATACTCTCTAAGCTCTAGAGAATTCAATACCGAATTCTGTAATTTTTACATGCCTATAGGCCTTTATTTATTGGCTCAGCAGACCTAAAACTAGTTTGGAACGGATTTCTTTAGGCGACGTCCGAACGGTAGCTGAAAGCATCCGGATGGACAACTGTACAATCGGCTTTCCAAAAAGCGCTGAAAATCTTTCCTGAATAAGGCCACGTCTGGACGGTTGCACTTCTGCTGCACGTAATTTCCAAAATAAGAACTGGCTTCCGGACGGTGTTGCCCTGACGTCCGAGCGGTTGCAATTCTTCTCCACATCTTGCCTTATCAAGGGTAAGGTCCGGACGGTTGTAGCTAACTTCCCATATTTGTGTTTGCGAAGGAAATCGTTTTACTTGTCGAACACTGAATAGCGTCCAGACGGTATTGCCACATTGTCCGGACAGATGCACTTGAACGCTGGATTCTTCTCGAACTCTAAAGAGCGTTCGGACGTGTTGCTGAGATGTCCGGACAAACGCAAGCTTGAGCAGTAGACACTGATGGGCGTCCGGACGTTAAACTGGGCCGTTTGGACGGATGCTTTGGGATCTGACTTCTCTGTCTTGAAATTTGCACAAAATCTTCTTGAAGCACATATCTGAATTGAAGACTCTGGATAAAAACAACATCCATGATTATGCATTAACATTACATAAAAGTGATTTTGTAAAACAGAATGCAGCCAATCATAAACTAACAAACTTCCCCTTTGGCCATTTTGGGATAAAAATCACTTGAACGGTTTTAAAATACATTCCCAGTCCAAAACCAAAAAATACTCATCCTTTTTGTCTCAAAAGGACAAAGGGTAAAAAAGAGTATAGAAAAAAAAAAAAAAAAACACACAAATACTCCCCATTAACGTCTCAATAGGACAAGGGTAAATAGAGTATAAATAAAATCCAGAGTTTAGAAAGTATTACAATAATCTAAAATAAAGAATTATCTCGAAATAAATCAAAAACAACAAAACAAAGATAATCAATCCTCATCAAGATGATGATGCTTGAGACACTCTTGGATATTGAGCTGGCATTGCTCAACTCGAGTGCTGATAGAGCGGACCTCCTGCTGAATAGAGCTAATTTCTCCCTGCATAGAGTTCAATGCAGCCAATAGCTGAGCGTACCCTGCATCATACTGTGGAGGAGGAGCAGTTTGAGAAGATGAGGCTCCTATAGGTATCTCCACCTAGATTGAAGGAGGCTAAGAAGCTTCATCTTGACTTTCAAACCTTAGCTGGGCATTAGACTTCATGAGAGTCTAACTGCCAAAGGAGTCCTGTATCCTCATCATGGGCTCTGCAGAGACGTCTATCCCAGACTAAATAATAAGCTTTAATAGAGCCTTGTTCCTGCATGCTTTGATAAAGGGTTGTAAGATTGATCTTTGCTTATGCATCATAGAACTCATTGATGACATCTATGGTCTAGAAAATCTTACCTTTGCTTATGGTGGTGTCATAGAACTCATTGATGACATCTACGGCTCCTATTCGCACTCCTTTGGATCGAGTTTCTATTGCCAAATTTGATGTCAAGTCTAAGGGGAAACCTTTTGGTTCTCAGCCTTCCTCTTCTTACTGCTCCCACTGCATTTAATGTTTTTTCTTCCCCAGAGTTTCTCAGTCACATTGCACAGATGTTTGAAGCCAAAAGAGAATTCTTTGGAAGACAAGTGGATGACTTGAAGAAGGAAAATGCCAACTTAAAGATGGAAGTTGCTGCCTTGAAGACTCAACTTAATAGTCACTTCTTTGTTCAATGTAGCCTTGAAGTCTCTTCTTAAGTGGATTTGTCAAGAAAAATGTTATGATGAATATCAAGAGGATGATGTTTATGAAGATATTATAGCTATTATTTCGCCTCGTGTAAGGGAGCTTTTTCAATTACAGTATGAGTTTGTGGATCCCTCGGTCTCTACCTCGACTTTGAAAGACTTGTTTCGATCAGCCTCATCTTCAAGATGTTCAGAATCCCCTTGAGGACCTCATTGTTGACCCTCCTAGGGATGGAGAGTAATGTGCTTTGGTTTTTCCACCTTTGTCCTTCGTGACAAAAAAGGGGGGAGAAGTTTTTGTAATGGAAAACTCTTTTAGGGAGATGATCTCTGCTTGAGGGGGAGATGATTTTCTTCCGTGGGAGTTTGTGTTGACTTTTTTTTCTTTTTTTTTTGACTTGTGGTTTCTTGTGACTTTTTGAGCTATGTTTAAGTTCTCCTCTGTATATTTTTTGTACCTTGACTATTGTTAACTGACTTCTTGATATTTTTTAGAACTCTTATGAGAGTAGTTGAATAGGTATGTCTTTATTTCAAATTCATGCATGCTTTATGTTATTTTGTCACTCTCTTTGTGTGTGTGATCTATTCTGTCAAATTTCAATGCTTTTAATGAGTTTACTTTTGATCTCCAGAGAACAGGTACAAGGCACATTTAATCTACCTTGGTCTAGTTGTTTTTTGTTAGGCTTGGGTGGGGTTGTAAATGTTGTTACTTTTTTCCCAATATTTCTAATTGAGTCTCCATTGTAGTAAGTTTTTCCACTGAATGGCTGAAGGGGGCATTGTTAGACTCAAGAAATTGGTTTCATTTGGTGTGCAAAATCTTATATGTAATTCTTTTCATTACCCAAGGTTTTTGTATGAAAATGTCAAGGGATTGCAGGTTTTTTAGAGTTAGTGGTTTGTCCCGTTCAAAGCCCATCTTAACGGGCAAGTGACGGAGAGTCACAAAGAAGTCTATGCCTACTACCGTTCAAAGCCTGTCATAATGGGAACATGACGCGAAGCCACAGAGAATTCTCAGTCTATTTCCATTCAAAGCTCGTCATAATGGAGACGTGACGTAGAGCCAATTGCCACTCAGTCTCCAAGGGTGACAAGTACTAGGGGAGGCTAGGAATAAAACCCTATCCTCCACCACTATGTGTGGCGCATGGGGCTAGGGTTTCGCCCTTAGACCATGCGCCCCATAAGCTTTGTAGCTGGGCTAGGTTTTGTCCAAGCCCAGTACCACTCTTGTAACCCCTGACAAATGTCTCACAATGATCCATATTTTAAAATAAAACATGGCCCAAATAAATAAATAAAAGCCTGTCATCGTGGTCAAATTAAATCACCTTGAAGAATGGCCCAAAGGAAAATAAATAAATTATAACTAGCCTCAATAGGTTCATCTCATGATTTGTCATAGGCTACTATTAATTACAATTAATTCAACTAAATAATTGTATTTGAACTTTAGTTAATATTTTGAATTAATCTCTTAGACAATTCATATTTTAATCATTTGATTCATCTACGAAATATTCCGTAGTTGAATTAAAGTCAATTAGATTGTCACTTTAATTCACTACTTCTTATCCTTGAGTGCCCAATTTAATCACAGAATTATTCTCTCACTTGTGAAATATTACTTCATCAATATAAGTATTTTATTATCTTTTACTAAACTGCCCTCGCCATGGACTAAGATAACTAATCCATTAAATCAATCTAAGGGGAAAATTTCTTATTTCTTTGATCTAGTCAAAGGATTTTGATTCCTTCTTGAGATGGAGTTTCCACAATGCTACATGTGATCACCCAACGCTTCGGGAATTTTGACCACGGTAAGGTCTCACTCCTAAATGCATCAAAGTGACATTTAGTTTACATTTGAGTTCGCGATCCTCTTAGGATTTAGAATCAATGTCATAAGACGTCTTGGAGTTTTACATCATTCATTTTAAGAGTGTTTTAAAAGGAATGAAAACTCCGATGGTGCGTTCAATGCATTGTATTTGCACTAACACATTTTCCAGAAGTCACCGCTTCACACCATCAAGATAGATAATCATGAT
This sequence comes from Alnus glutinosa, assembly GCF_958979055.1. Lineage (NCBI taxonomy): Eukaryota > Viridiplantae > Streptophyta > Magnoliopsida > Fagales > Betulaceae > Alnus > Alnus glutinosa. Next base: position 9,610,792 of record NC_084894.1, on the reverse strand, counting down.
TGATGTGTTGCAGTTTTAGCAAATAAAATGTCAAATTCCATTACTGACTGTGAACATTAAATTGTAAATTGCAAGGTTTCTGGTCTAAGATCTTTTGTGTGATAATCTCGTTACTCCCACCATAGAATATATTCTATGCAGTCTAAGGACCATTAATTTACATGTATATGATAAATAACAATCAGAAAGGATAAACATGGAAATAGGTTATATGCCTATTGCTCATAAAATAAACAAACATCTTTATTCTATTTAAATTAAAAACTCCTACAAAATAATTGGGATTTAAGGTAATATCCCTAACATATAATTAAGAAAATAAACAACTTTATTTAAGAAACCAAAATGTCATACAAGAGAAAATGACTTTTGGGGCATAAACCCTTGCGTTGTTAAGTGAGAGCTTGAGAAGTAGTTGGAAACCTTTTATTAACCTTGGAGCTCATCAATTCTAGATATAGACACTTAATGCTTGGTGATTTGCTCATCAAAGCAATCTAATAAACATGATGCACTGCTAATGCCTTTATGGTTCAATTCCCCAAAACAATAATGTATGCAGTGTCTCATAATATTGGAATGTTTGTGTTTAGGAAATTCAAGATGTATTGGGTTTTTGAAAAGGCACTGAAAAATATTATGGATAATACATTGCTCCAAATCTGTTACTTCTATAATTTTTTTCACATTTTTCAATTGTCTTTTCAAGGCAAATGTGATTATAACTCTAATCAAGTTGGAAGACGTGAAGGCTGATAGGAAGTGAAGTAGGACCGAGAGAGAAAGGGGTAGGTTCAATGCCATTTACTTCGATTATTATGGCGACAATCAACTCCATCGTAACTAACATAAGTTTTCGGATACATTTCATAGCCATCATATGTTAACTCCCAATCTAGAAATTAATTCTCTTATATGGACTTCAAATACATAAATTCACTTATATAGTTGTTTAATAATTGTAGGTTTTTGAAATATGATAATATTCTAGTTAAATAACTCTTCTTTCAAGTAATGTCTTTTGTTGGACCATAAGGTTTTACAATATTTTTTTACGCAATTAGTGTGTCAATATTTGCAAACGTCGACTACAATGAAAAATTAATGTAAAAGAACAAGTGAAGAGGTATCATCCAATATTCACAAAATATTAGATCATAACCTCCATTTGAAAAATATTTTGAAAGAAATTATTAGTTTAAAAGAAGTTTTAATTATATTGGAATTTATAGAGTGTAAATAATCACATAATTCATTTATGCAAAGGGAATATAAATGGTGAGAATTACAAGTAAAAGTGACATGTCAAAATACCCACATTTATTGTAAAAGACAAATACAAAAGAACAAGAATTTAAAAATTATGATGATGCATTTGAAGTCGAGATGTGATACATTGTCATTCTAAGACACAACTTCTAATCACTTTTGCCCACGTGGCAACTTTTACTTTTACCTTTTGGTTTTTTTTTAGAAAAAAACCCTAAAATTAGCTAGGGGACCACCTTACCACATGGGCAAAGTGATAAAGAGTTTTGTCTTGGGGTGGCAAAAGATCATGTCTCTTTGAAGTCAATCGAAAGGAATCCACATGGGACTGTAGAAAGGGTTAAATATAATAAAAAAAATCAAATAAAATAAAGAAGGTGAAGACAAAATTTAATATTAATTTGCTAAAGTAATTGAAAAGTTAGTTATTCAAAATAAATTTAATTATTTTCACATAAAGTGTCAAAATGCCTTAATTGCCCTTATTCCTTTGAGTTCCTCATAATCACATTATATAATTGATAACCTTTTAAGAAATCAAAGTAGCAACAAGACAATATTTGAACCTACATATAAATAAGGGTGGTATTTACATTAAAAATAAAAGAATTACTCAAAATAGCTGTAACAATACGATAGCCATAGCCATAGGAGCTTCCATTAGGTTGCTTCATATTAACATATAGGGAAATTTTTTTTTTCTTTAAAAAATAACACCCTTGCACTTTCACTTTGGTATGTGTTAGATATTAAATAATATATATATATATATATATATATCCTTTACTATCTATTCCAATTATTAAACAATCATTATTTCCTATATAGTGCCTTTTACCAGCCTTATGCACTGTTTGTTTCAACGTAAAATGATTTCAACAAAATCATGTTTCAGAAAAAATAATTTATCTAAAAGGCATTTGGCTCGTAGGAAAAAAATCAAATTTAGGAGGGGGGGGGGGGGGGGGGGGTAGGGGGTACCTACCACCACCATTTGAGCTGACAAACCATTTTTTTAATAGCTAATGCGTCGGAAGTCTGAAGCTTTTGAAAGGTTCAAAGAGTTACGGGCGGAAGCCGAAAAACAATTGGGTAAACATATTAAAGCCCTTCGATCTGATCGAGGTGGTGAATACTTCATTAAGGACTTCATAGACCATTTGTCAGAAGCATGGATTTTATCCTAGTTAACTACACCTGGTGTTAGAACATATAAACATATTATACTTAAACTAACATGTGCAGTGGAAATAAATAAAACAGGATTTAGGCTTACCTCTAGCCATCTTTGTTCAAGCGCTTCCACGAAGATCTGAAGAAAACAAAAATACTATTTGAGAGATCTTCTAACCTATACCTATGACTGTATTGCCGTACTGATGTTGTACACATGCTATTTATTTATAGGCTAGGTCAGGGATCCTCAAATATGGTAAATACCGTATTGTTCCTCCCATCAAGAAAACAATATTATTATTTGATTTTAAATCAATTAAACGATTCCATTACGGTAATCTAAATTAATAGAAATTACATTAACTATAATACCATATATTATATTAAAATAAATATAATAAACACCGTATATGTGACATATAGGCCATATATGGAGATAATATCTTACATTCTCTCACTTAGCCTTTATGACACATGACCTTATGGTATTAGGTTCTGTAGTTTGGCCAATCACTTATGGAATCCTCCCACTCAGATAAGAAATGTTTCACATGAATCGTGGTGGTAAAACCATTATAAAATTAGGTTGTCCCTTCCATGTATCACAATGTAAAACACTCCTTACATGAGTAATTTATGGATAGTAAAGCTTTATGAATGAACTTCCTAAAAGTCATTCGGGTCCAACTTTATTTATCCTCATGGATAAAATAACAAATGTGCACAAAATCTTTATTATAATAACTTGATGTCTATAGACCAAAAAGAGACAAACCAAGCAAAAAACTGAATTAATGAGTCTCATATACTACGCATGACTTTATACTTTATTTACCGGTAAACTTTAAGTCATGGGATCCGTAATCATTAATTCAGTACTTATATGCTCAATAGACCCTTTATATCTCTTAATGTTATCCCTCATACTGAGATACTTGATGTCGATTTACTTCTGCTTCTACTCTTTATTCTTATAAAAGAAAGCTATAGTAGAATTACCGCAAAGTATCTTTATGGTCTAACTGTAAAATTGACAATATTGAGACTTTTCAACAAAAAAATGTCTCATCCATCATGCCTGTGTACCAAATTCATAGCATGTAAGAATTTTAGCTTTCTTGGTAGACGTAGCAATTATAGTCTGCTTACTGCATCTCTAGGATATATCCTTCAATAAAAAGATATATACCCTAAAGTAGACTTTCTACTATCTACACAATCAGCAAAACTCAATTCTGAACAACTAACTACCTCGAAATGGAAAGTGTATCTTTAGGTTAAGTTGTACTTCTTGGTTTCTTGAATATACCGCAAGACTTTATTTGCAGTCTAATGGTTAAGTCTAGTGCAAGCATATGCTTGCATTAGGTTGCATAATGCAAATGCTTACAAAAAACTTTTCATCTGCCCTTATTCCAATACATTTTGGGACATTAATCCTTATTGAATTGGTCCATCTTAATTGCTATTGAAGGTGCAAAATCCTTCATTCTAAATCTTCCCAAAACTTTTTAAATGGAGGCATTCTGAGACAATGTTAATGTTCTTCATGTCTCTATGAATCTCTATATCAAAAGACATAAGAGGTTTCACCCAAATCCTTCATTTCAAAGTTTTGTGAAAGGAACTTCATGCAGCAAACCTAAATCACCACTTGCAAAAAATAATATCTACATATAGAACTAGAAAGATTATTTTACTCCCACTGACCTTAAGGTATATATACTAATTAACAAGGTTTTCAATAAACAATGAAGCAATAACCTTGTAAAAAGTATATCACCGATGAGAGATATGTTACAACCCATAAATAGAATTCTTTAATTTGCAAGCTTTCTGACTGTTATTTATAAAACCTTTTGATTGTTTCATGTAAACCTCTTACTTGAGATCCCCATTCAGGAAAGTTGTTCTCACATCCATTTGATGTAGCTCTAGGTCAAAATGAATTACTAATGCTATGATTATCTTGATGAACCACTCTTAGACATTGGAGAGAATGTTTCATGATAATCAATGCCTTCCTTATGAGTAAAGCCATTGGCTAGGAGTCTAGCTTGACTTTTGAGCCATGGATTTATCTCTTACTTCATGACATTGAACCATAATGTGGAGTTTTCTCCACTCATAGCATGTGAAAACAATTTTGGATCATCTTTATGTCTAATGTCAATATTAGACTCTGGGAGGTATACAACATGATCACTAAGAATTGTTGATCTCCTTATTCTATAGGATTTTTCTTAATTCTACTTCCTCTGCATTTTGTAAAGTCTAAGCAGATTCAAATTAAACCTATTCTTCATGAGTTGATAACTCTAAAATTGATTGTAGCTCAGGGTAATCAATTTGATTTTCCATAAGCACAATCAAACATCCTTCATATGAAGGAGCTTCAGTCAACTCTCGTGTTTCCTCTAAGTAAAATCTTTGAGGATAAAGACTCCCACTAGGTTCAACATCCTCTAGAAATTTTATAATCAACAACTTTAGGATTATATGAATGATAATAAAACCTAAAACCCTTCGAGTTTACTGAATAGCCTATAAAAGATTTGCCGGTTGTCCTTGAATCTAATTTCCTTAGGCGAGGATCATAAATCCCCTATTTAGCAAGGCAACCCCATATGTGTAAATAACTTAAACTTGGCTTCCATCTATTTCATAAAATGGTGTCTTAAGGACAACCTTAAATGGAATCCTGTTTAGCATATACACAACGGTCTTCAAAGTTTTACTCTGTAAGGGCAATAGCAGATTAGTATTACTAATCATTTCACTTTTTGTGTGTACCTACCATAATACTCTTTGCCTATATCAGATCTTATGATCTTCATGTTGTTTCTCTTCTTCTTCCGTATAGGTATTGAAAGCATTCAATACCTCAGCTTTAGAAGATAGAGATACATAAACCTTATATGGTCATCACTAAAAGAGATAAAAATATCTTTGACCATTTAGGCAATGAGTATGAAAAGGTCAACAACTTTCAATGTACATGATCTCAAGAATCTCAAAAGGCTCTCTTTGGCACCTTTAGTGGTCTTGTTGGTATGCTTTCCCTTATGCAGTCCACACAATTACCAAAGTTAGTAAATTATTATTTACTGACTTTTATTTTCTGTATTGAGATATATTCCAATCTCTAATGCCATAACAAGAGAATTTTTAAATTCATAAAGACTCCACTTTATGTCAACATCAATATGCATAAATAATTTTGTTTCAAAAGTTGGGATGTAGGTCAATTTTAAATAGACTTTAAATAGACCCTCAATCAATATTCCACAAAAAATAAGAAAAATTTCAAGTTTAAAATAAAATTGAAATTTGTAACAAACCAAACTAGAAAATAAATTTCTAAAAAGAATATAAATCATTTTTGAGGTAAAAAAATATAATTGAATTTTAAAAATAACCTATAGATCCCAACAACCTCCAATTATATAAAAAAAAAAACACGTGTTCTGCATTTGTTGACAATGTGGATTGTTAAACCATAATCAATCCACAACATATTTGAATGAGTTCCTAAAAGAGATTTACGACATACTAGATATATGAGATTATCTTTATGCAATCTTTCTTTATATGCCATTAATTTTCCTTATTGCAAGAGAAATAGGTATCTTGATTGCCATAATACTTTATTGGCACCTTATTCTCATGATTTAACTTGTTGGACATGATTGCATTTATTGATCTTTCCCTTAACATGAGTAACCATGTGAACACTTTATGGATTCTCTCATATTCTTGAACATACATGGTCAGAAGTTACTTTATTAACCATTTATCCTTATGTATGCCTCACGATAAAATTCCAAATTTAGAAGAGATAATTCAAAAATGAAATAGATCAATAATAACTCAAAATCTCAATCTTTAAGGACTTAAGTTAAGCTATAATATCCTTCATTCCCATAATGAGATTAGAAATACTTTAGAAACTGTAAAAGGTTTATCTTTAAAGCTTTTTCTATTAGGGTGCTGGCCAAGTTTTGTTTGAACTTACTAAATGTTCATAAACAACCTTTATAAAACTTTGGCCCTAAAACATTCAGGAATAAATCCCTGATGACTTTAGTAACATGAAATTTCATGAACATCTAACTTCGGTGATTAAATCACTCCCACCGTTCATGCTTAATAATCTTACATGGCGTACTTAATTCCGTGGGAGTAGGTGGTTTGTCCACACGGAGCACCAAATTTTTAACACTCCAAGTGAAAAAAACATATTAATATTTTTTTTTCAGTCAGAAAAAATATTACCTTAAAGTATTGGAACATAAAACTACCAAAAGTAGAGTAATATGAATAGCTGTAATAACCAAGAAAATAAAATAAATACTTTAATGCTATGAAGTAACTTTATTTTAAATTCGCCAATGCCAATTTAAACAGTAAATTTCAACCGACCTTTGGGCAAATGTTGCATCATGCATGAAATTTACTCTTTATTAATAAGACTAATAAATTTAAATATTAATAAATAAAATTCTTCGTACCTTTGGGCAACCAAGAGAAATTTTACTTTTAATACTAAATTTGTTATCTGATTCTAATTAAGTCATAAAAATAAAAACTTCCCTTTAGGAAAAAGTAATTAAATTTATGAATTAATTACAACACGATGTTAATTTTTCTATATGAAGTTCATGTGTACAATCTTTATGCAATTATTATAAAGGATAAATGTCTAATAAATCCCTGAGTCGGAGCGTCATTTGAATTCGATCCTTCACTTTTTGAAAATCAGTATTCGGTGGTTAACTTTTTCGCGAATTTGAAATAGGTCTTTCCGTGATTTTTCCGTTCATTTTTGCAACTCCTGTTAGTGCCACGTCACCCTTTTTGCCACATCATCTTAAAATATTATTTTTTATTATATTATAAAATTTTAAATTTTAAATTTTTTTATTTTTATTTAAAAAAAAAAGAAAAAAGAAAAAAGAAAAAGGTTGGTTTGAGGGGGGCCACCCCCGGCCCTTCTACTCCGGTCCCTGAACTGAAATTAAACCGCAAACTGCTACTCCGGTAACTATATTCTTCTCCGTCAATAAATCTTTTATCACTGCCACCCATATCCCCTGAACTCGTTTTCCCATTTTGTGAATCAATTATTGTTCGTCTACGTCCATCCTCATCAAAAGCAGACTTATTTGATGAATCTTGAGACACTCAATTTTCCATTTCCTTTATTATCATTAGCTGAATTGAAAAAAATTCACTAAGTTCCTCAATTTCTCAGTATAAAACCAAGAAATCTCTTCTTTTTCCCTTCTACCTCCATTTACACTCACCTCACTGAAATTTCCAGCACGAACAAAGCCAAACGAAAACCCAATGGGCACCTGACAAATTACATAACTAAACATTGTTGGCCGGCGTGTAAAGCAAAAACGTAAGGTTCAGGGTATTGGGACACCAGCCTTGCAAATCTTGGCTATATTTTATGGGAAAAAGAAAAAAGAAATTTTCAAATTTGTGGCTAGCTCTTACCACAACCAATATTAGAATGCTGAATTTCTACCTCTTGAGTGTTTTGCAGGTGAATCCCGTCTGTGTTCGGGCTATCCTCCGACGAAGAAATTATAATATTGCTAACTTTACCGCCAGGGCTGTCAAATTTTAAGTGGCACTATGAATGTGTTTGTTGGAAGTGCGTTGGTTCATACTTGTTTGAAATTTGGGTTGATGGAAGAGGCACAGGAGGTGTTTGAGGGATTGCCGATGAAAGTTGTTGTGCTTTGGAATGCATTGGTTAATGGTTATTCATCGTTACCAACTGCTGGTGCTAAACATTTTTGTCGTATCCGTGGGGACAATCATGGGGTGGAGTGTTGGGGGATCTTTAATAGTCATCAGTTTCAAAGAGTTATGGGTTTATGGCAATAGCTTCATCTGATATCGTTAGTTGTGGTATTAGAGAGGATGAGTTAGCTTCATCTGGTTTCTGGGTTTGATCAATATTGAGTTTCTGCAAGTGGGTTTTTGGTATTAGCGGTCCTGGAACCCTGGTGATGAAATTTTTGGATGAATTTCATGTAAGACCGAGTGGAGAAGCAAACATTAAATAGTTATACAGATCCCCCTTGACCAACCTTTCAAGCACGAGAAAAACCAAAACACCAAGCTGTTCTATCAACTATGAATCTAGAACCAATAAATACGGCAAAATATGATTGCATATCCCTCTATCATTCTTCATTAAGATTTGCCATCAAAGAGACGCCATGAACTCCGTTTCAGCATAACAAATCAAGAAATTCACGCAAACGGAGAAGGCTCAACAAAGAGAGTAATGCGGCGAGGCCTTGAATTGGTCTATGGGTCAAGCAGTGGAGGTCCCTCCTTCTCTTCCCTGACCTCGGTGATAGTCATATCGCCTGCTTTAAGCACAAAAAGTTCTCCTCTTTGGCTCTCACTTACCTCAAAAACCGAGCTTGTTTGCAAAACAGGGAAGTGGGTTTTCTTCTCTCGGAGGTAGAGGTAAAGCACGAAGCTTTAAGAGAATTTGAAGCGTACAAAGAAGAAAACGAATCCGTAGACGAAGAAGAAAAGGTGGGGAAATGGAAAATGGGGGTTTGGCGGGTGGCCGTGAGCCACCCCAGAGGTGGACTCGCAGGCCACCCCTTCCAGCCTTTTCCTTTTTTAAAAATATAAAAAATAAATAATTTAATTTAAATTTTTAATATAATAAAAAAAATAATTTTTTAAAATAATGTGGTGAATAGGGTGACGTGGCACTAACAGAAGATATGAAAATGGACGGAAAAATCACGGAAGGATCTATTTCAAATTCGCGAAAAAGTTAAACACCGAATACTGATTTTCAAAAAGTGAAGGATTGAATTTAAATGGCGCTCCGACTCAGGGATTTATTAGACATTTACCCTATTATAAAATTAGGATGCTTTGGCTCTCCCAAAATCATAATAATCACGCTGTAATTCATGAACATCTAATAAAATTCTTTATGAGGTTCATGCGTGTAATCCTGATGTAATTATCATTAAAAATGGAATGCTTTGGCTCTCCTATAATTATTATGATAATTACGTGTGTACAATCTTGATGCAATTATTATTCAAAAATTGGGATGCTTTGGCTCTCCCAAAATTATCATAATAATTGCGACTTCATTAATATCTAACAACTTTATAGATGCCCCATAAATAGCCCCAAGAATATAACAAACCAATACCTAAATGGGCTAAACAGCATTTTTCAATGTGCAATCAGGTGAGTTCCTAGGAAAGTGAAGGGGGTCACTTGGACACACTTAAATCCCAAGACTTTCCTAGCCAGAACTTTTCTAGACATTGAATTCTTGGATATGACTATAAACACACCAGCATATATGGTATTGTTAATTATTCTTAGGTCTAGGCATCAAACAATTTATATTTAAACAATATAAATTCAACAATTAAAAATATATTTCTCAATTCATGTATTAAAGAAACAATAATTTTAATACAGATTAATGCAAATGATAAGAGAAATAAAATTGCAAAATACATGGCCCAATGGTTTAGTAAGTGGCCTTAGGCCCTTTATACTTGGTCAACCCAAGTTCTAAACCCCACATGAGCATACTATTTTTAATTCTTGATGGGCTACTAAAATGGGTTGTTGTATTGGGTTGGTCCAATTGGGTCAACCCACTTAATTGGGTCGGGTCCGAAAAGTAAAAATCGGATCGTGTTGGGCTTCTGTATAATTGGGTTAGTCCAATTTTTTTTTTTTTTATTATTATTATTTTTTTTTATGGATAGGGCCTTTTGGGTTTCTGGATTGGGCTGACCCGAATGAGTTGGCCCACTTAGCAACCCAACCCGCACTTTAAAATTAACACCCAACCCGAAAACATACCCAACCCAGAAAATCTTAATGGGTCGAAACCCTACTCGGTCACTAAGCAACCCAACCCATAATGTTCAAGATGGGTTGAAAACCCTAAAAAATGGAACCCTAGCCGCCACCCCCTCTAGCCATCTTTGCTCAAGCGCTTCCACGAAGATCTGAAGAAAACAAAAATACTATTTGAGAGATCTTCTAACCTATGCCTATAACTATATTGCCGTACTGATGGTGTACATAGGCTATTTATTTATAAGGTAGGTCAGGGACCCTCAAATATGGTAAATACCGTATTGTTCCTCCCATCAAGGAAACAATATTATTAATTGATTTTAAATCAATTAAACAATTCTATTATGGTAATCTAAATTAATAGAAATTACCTTAACCATAATACCGTATATTATATTAAAATAAATATAATAAACATTGTATATATGGCATATAGGCCATATATGAAGATAATATCTTACACCTGGGACTCCCCAGCAAAATGGCGTAGCATAGAGCAGGAATAGAACTCTTTTAGAAATGGTAAGAGTAATGATGATTTATGCTACTCTACCTATGTCTTTTTTGGGATATGCTTTAGAAACAGCAACACACTTAATAAATTTGGTTCCATCTAGAACTGTTTCCAAGATACTTGCATAATTGTGGACAGGGCGAAAGCCCAGCATGAGATACATCCACATTTGGGGTTGCCCAGCACATGTATTGCAAAACAAACAAAAAAAATCTTGTGAAATAACCTTTTGAACCGACTGTAAGTTAATGAACATTACCATATTCTTAAAGCCACAACTCTTTTATAGTAAGAAGCAATCTTTTCTTATTAAATAAAATAAAATAAAATATATTTATTCCAATGGTGCCCGATTTGTACTTGGTATACTCCAATATGACATGCTTAATTATGAATCTTTTTGAACCAATGATTTCTTTCGTATTATCATTTAAGTGGAGACCTGATGTAATATATTATGAATATTGGATGATCTCCATTGACTTGTTCTTATACATTGCACTTTTTATGCGTATATTTGAGTTTTGGGATGGATGATATATTAATCGCAAAACAAACAAACAAATAAAAAAGTTCTTGTGAAATAACCTTTTGAACCAACAGTAAGTTAATGAACATTACCATATTTCTAAAGCCACAACTCTTTTCTATTAAGAAGTACTATTCTCTTAATAAATAAAATAAAATATATTTATTCCGATGGTGCTATATGAATAATGGTTCAACCCTTATAAATTATTTCTAAAATTAACCTCCAATTACGAAATTTTTTAGAGTGCAAGAAAATCAATGTCTAGAAAATTTATGAGAAAACTTATGTTGGTGATCCTGATGGAGATGATTATGCTCCTCCATGCCTCTTCACATCCCATCATCAGCATCCATTATCCCCCTAATGGCCATCATTGCCTTCAAATCACACTTGAAAAATGTAAAGAAATACCAAAAATCATGGAATTAGAGGAGTGTATTATCTCTAATTTTTTCCAATGCATTTATAAGAGCCCAAGTACAATTCCAATCTTGAAGCTTTATGCTATTGCGGTAACCTGCATCAGGTCTTGTTACCAATTTCCCAAACGTACTCATGGCGTCCAAAGTGCATATTGTTTATTAGACTGTTATCAAAAGCACATCAAGGAGCTTTGAGATGTTGTTTGTTTGGTAAGGCTTCTTCATGACTTTTTTGTCTCTTCATGGATGTATGATTTTGAAAAATATCTCTTAAAGTTTTTGAAGAAATAATAAAATACTTTCTTATATTATGTTCTTTGCTTATTAGAAGACTTTGATTTATTAATACTCGTTATCTACAAAATTGTAAATAATAATAATAATAATATTATTATTATTATTATTATTATTATTATTCTTTGATTCATCTAAATCCCACGAATTATTTATGTTGAATATTGTTATCAAAACAATCTAGGCTTGAACATTTACTTATAAACCATGTAATCATAACCACTTTCATTTCTTCATTTTCAATACTTTTCATTTCTCTTATAAACCATAAAATCATGGTCACATTTTTTTTTTTTTTTTTTTTTTTTTTTTTTCATTTTAGGAAAAATCATGGTTAGTTTTGATTTTCTTTTTGGTACTTTTCTTTGATTCATTTACCTTCTTTTGTGTAAATTTGTACTTTAAAAAGAAAAATATCATATTTAGTCCCTAAGTTTTCATTTGAATTGGATTAAGTCCTTGATTTTCTAATTTCAAGAATAAGGTTCTTAAATTTTACCTAGATTTTAAACATGTTTTCTTGTCATTTTATTGTCAAAGTTAATAGTTTGTCATTTGTCACATGTGTCTCATTGAACATATCAACGTCCATATCAACACCTAGTGTCAATGCCACATCATAAGTGGCAAATCATCCATTAAAAAAAAAAGAAAAAGAAAAAAAGATTCAACTCGAGAAACAAAAACCAACCAATATGAGGTCTTGATGGGTATTTTTAGCTTTCTCTTTAGGAACTTGCATGGGTGAACTCGACCTATAATCATCAGATGGTTCTCCCTCAACCAATGACTCATTCAAACTCCCATAAGTTTCCTTACTCTTTCTCTGTGAGAGAAGAAACCAATTAAAATAATGGTTCCATAGATCGGCCGCTTTGATGAATTAAGAGCACTCATAATGGATTTTTCATATATTTTTAATAAAAACCACAAAAATGTCCAAATATCAGACTCTTTAGTAAATGTTAAACTTAACATTTGTTAGATTTTCTCTTTAGATTTAAATAGCCAAAATGATAATGTTACAATTTTTTTAATAATACTTTTTTGCAAACTGTGCCAATGTTCCCAAATTTTCTAATAAATAAAAACTACTCCATTATATGAGAGTTATTGTGAATGATTAAAAAGTAGTATTTATTTAAAGTAGATAAACATTTAGAGAATTTGTTGTTTGATTGTTTAAAAAAGTGACTAGCTAAAACCCTTAAAGTAGATTTTGAGAGTTAAATTTAAAGAAAATTTTGAAGAGGCCATTGTGAATGCTACAAGAATGTATTCACTGAAACTAACATTATTGTGCGAAAGAATATTGCAGACCATAAAGTTCAAAAAAAGAGTGTTCCATTTTTTTTTCTCAGAACATATTTGATCTCTTTATTCAACGATGTATGCTCTATATTTGTTATTGAAATATCAAAACTAAATGCTAATTTTTTTTTTACCAAAATTGTTATAAAATTTGTTCTCAGATCTATTGGTTTTTGTTTGTAGCATTGGGTCTTTTACTTTTATTTTTCTTTTTAGGGATGATTTGGTACTTGATGACGTGACATTGACATCAAGTGCTCACATCAACGCTGACATGTCAAATGAAACATACATAGCAAATGAAAAATTGTTAACTTTGACAATAAAGTGACAGAGTTACCTATTTAAAATTTTTAAAAAAAATTTAAGGACCTTATTCTTGAAATTAGAAACTCAAGGACTAAATCCAAATCAAATAAAAAACTATATGCTAAATATGATTTTCCCTTTTTTTCTTTTTCCAATAATACTAGTGGAAAATATACTTACCCCCATGAAGTGAGAAATCATTTGTAGATATCTGACACTTGACCTCCTTAAATTACCATTTCTTCTCAATTGACACCCTCTATTACTGTTTAGCATTAAAATGGATGGAAACTTACACACATGACTTACACGTGCAAATTTCTTACTTGAAACCCTCCAAAAAGAAATTAAAAAAAAAGAAAAGAAAAGAAAGAAGAAGAAGAAGAAGAAAACTTCACTTATAACCCTTGATCTCTCACTATTTTTGCAATTAAGGACTCAAACTTTAAAAAATGTCAATTTAGGGTATCCATCTTTTATTTTTTTTTTCAATTTCAACCTTCCGTTAGAATTTTCCGTTAAATCCTATCAAAATTTCCAAAATACTCATGTTTTTTTTTTTTTAAAAAAAAAAAAATTATAAAATTTTTCAAAGATTCATGCATGGGTATTTTTGCAAAGTTTGTTAAATTCAAACCAATACCTAAATCCTTGCAATTTTTTTTCCTTTTTTTTTCTCCTAAAAAAAAGGAGGGGTATTTTGGAAATTTTAACAGGATTTAACGAAAAATTCTAACGAAGGGTTGAAATTGAAAGATAGATACCCTAAATTAATATTTTTTAAAGTTTGAGTACTTACTTGCAAAAGTGATAAAAGATCGGGAGTTGTAAGTGAAGTTTCCCATAAAAAAAAAAAAATACAAAAGGTTTAGGGGTACTAGCCAACTACCTCGGGTTTGATGGGTGGTTCATCCACCCCTAAAGTTTGTTTTTAGGGGTGGTTGAACGACCCTCCCTCCCACCCTCATCTCGAGGGAGTTGTTTAGCCACTTCCAAAGTCTTTTTGGCGGGTGGCAGAATGCCAGAACCCTTCCCTCAACCCAATGGGGTGATTCGCCAAGCCCCCAAATCCTTTAGAAGGTGGTTGAACCACCCTTAAGATGGTTGGGGTTGGAGGCGGGGGTGGCAAACCCGCCTCTTAGCTCGAGGTGTGGTCTGACTACTCATATATCTCTCTTTTTTCTTAAAAAAACAAATTTAGTTGTTTTTTTTTTTTTCAAGAAAAAAAAAAATAAAAAATTATGTGTGTAAAAATGGTAGTATGGAAGTAAGTGCAAATGGGAAGTCATTTAGAGGGAACTACGTATATTTTCCCCTTAAAACTAATTTAATTTGTAGATGCAACTTATGGTTTTAAGTGTCACAAATGGTAGTATGGAAGAAACGAAAAAGTTATATTTTCCCCTTAAGACTAATTTTGTGGATGCAAGCTATTTCTTAGTCTAGATGCTATTAAATTTTTCAAAATTGTTTTGGACAATTGTATATCTTTGAACTTGTAAGAATCTTTTCTAATAGCTCATATGCACTGAGCATAAATGTAAAGTATGCCAGATTAACAGTTTATTTTTTTTTTTTTTTTGACATAATCTATCTATTTAACTATCTCATGTCTTAAATGTATTTTATAATTTATGTAGAACATTTTTATATAAATACTTGAAAATTTGGTCAAAATAGATTTTAAAAAAGATGTGGTTTTTTCTTTATTATTATTATTAATGCTATTAAAAAAAATGTGAGAAGTACGTGCTATTAAAAAAAATATGTGCCTCTCACATGCTATTAAAAAGACATGTGCTTCTCACATTCTACTTTATGTTAAGCTGATAGAAAGAGATAAATTTAATCATTTTAATTAATATGTTAACACTCTCTCTCACGTGTGGGCTCAAACTCTCATTTCTAATAGGTGAGGCCCACACTTGGAATATTTAATTGAAATATGAGGTAAATAATAGAGTTAAGGTTCGAATTTAGGACCTTTAGCTCTAATACCATGTTAAACTACCACTAATCCCAAAAGCTTAAGTTGATAGGAAGAGGTAAAATGATGAGTGCTTTATCATCAATTATTTAATTTCTTTCTCCATAACTTTAGAGCTTGTTCCCTAGGCTTATCATTAGATATTTAAATAATACAAAGTTTGTGTTGGTGGTTTCAGGGTAAGTAGGGCAACATCATAGGTTGTGGAGCGGGATCGTGGATTTGGTGTGGACAACTCCTAGCTTTATTGTTCATTTTATTTATGTTTCTCTTGAGTTAAATATGTACATGTAGATATAGTGTTTTATAATATTAGAGTAATGTAAGAAATTTTATTTTTATCCTATAATTATCGTACAATGCTGACGTGACATATTTGACCAACTCTTAGATCAATCATTGTTAAAAATAAAAGAGAATAACTTTAATAAGGATTTGGTGTAAATCCACTCATTTATAGCTTCCAATATTAATTTGACACACCAGCTTATTTCACTAAATAGAATAAATACGAAAACACCGGATAAGCCCACCAATTATTTGTCATTACAAAAAGGAATTGTTGCCCATTCACCAAAACCATCATTCCACCTATGAAAACCATCGACTTTATCACAAACAGGGCAAGTTACCAATTCTTCTAGGTGAAAAGTATGTGAAAGTCTTGTTCCTAAACTATCCTTTTCTTTTTCTTCTTCTTCTCATTTTTTTTTTTTTTTTAGGAATAACTTACTCTCTTTTTTCTTCTTCTTCTATGTGGAAAGTCTTGTTCCTAATCTCTCTTTCTTCTTCCTCTTCTTCTTATCTCTTTCTTCTTCTTTTTTCTTTTCTTCTTCTTCTTCTTTTTTTATGAATAAAACTCACTCTCTCTCTCTCTCTCTCTCTCTCTCTCTTCTTTGCATTAGTCTAATTGTTTACTAGCTTCTGCATTCTAAAAAATGGCGGTGGCTTGAGATATTATTTCTCATTGTAGTATCTGAGTTTGCGATAAAGCTGGTGGGTTTGTGTTTGCGATAAAGCTGGTGGGTTTGTGTTTGTGATAAAGACAGTGGTTTTGGCGTCAAGTGAATGAGGAGGGTGCTGGTGGATTGGTGGTTTTGTTGAATGGGAAAAAGATGGGGTGGGAAATCTAGTGTTTTCATGTTTGTTCTATTTTGGGTTTCAAGCTTATGTGTCTAACTCTCATTCAATGCTGTAAATAAGTGGGTTTACACCCCATCTGGATGGTAGGAGCTCTCAAAATAAAAATAAAAAATTTAAAGGGTTAATTAGGACTGCCACGTAAGCATTGTGAGATAATTGTGAAATAAAATACCGTATATAGAATTACCCTTATTATGTTCGGATTATAAGTTTGTTTCGATGTGATGGAACCTGGATTGTATTATTTTTGAGTTGTTTGGTTATTTGCTTATGATCAAGGTGATTGGGATTTCATAAATTTTATTCGATTTTGCATGTTTATGTTTGCATGATTTTGTAGAATATTTAATATTGAAACTCATGTATTAAATTTTGGCTAACTCAATATGAATGCTCTATTTTCTTAAGGAAAAAAAAAAAAGTAAACATTTCAATAGAATATATATATATATAACGCGTTTCTTGGGTTGAATTTGACCGAACGCTACTATTTAAGAAGTAAAAATGTAAATAATAATATGAAAAATAAAAGGACTAAAATAAAGAAATTAAAAGGATTAGTTAAATAATGTATATTATAAAATCTTAGCTAGTCGATCCCCCATCAAAACTTACAGCATGATGTATGGTTGTGATTTAATCTGAAAAAGAATTAGTATAAGAGCATTATCCTTTCCTAGTCCTACACATACTAGTGTAAGATGATGAAGTACATTGACATGCCATAGGTTATTGATTAACCTTAATAAATATAGTTATTTAATTCTCTTCTTGTTTTCAATGTCAGCCTTCCTAGTATTAAACCAATTTAATCCAAAATATTAAGCTTTTCTTCACCTTCTTTTTCAAAAAATAAAAGGACAACTTTTGACTCAAAACTTTTCTATAACATAAAACGCAAAAACTTGTTGAAAATATATTCAATTCTCATTATTAACATGCTTTTTTTTTTTTTTTTTTTTTTTTTTTTTTTTTTTTTTTTTTAATAAGTAGCATTTTTCAAGCAATTCGATGCAAGAAATGATCAAAATTCACATAATTTTAAAATCTACAATTTCAAGAATTGTAGAAAGTCCTTATCAATATTACTCACTATTTTCTATATGACAATTTGACTGGCAACTTTTTCGCAAATTGAATGTGAAGAAGATATATAAATTAAGAGAACATATTATTTTCACGTTAAACCACTTTTATATGGAACTTGAACAATGTTCAAAAGTGTAATGATTAAAAGGGATGAATGAACTGTTGTTAAGGAATTCACAGCGGAAAAGATTGAATGCAGTTGCATTATCTCAAATGCAGCCATTAAAAGCTCTGGGTTCAAATGGGTATGTAATGTGCTTCTATTAAAAGTATTGGCCAACTGAGGGAAAGCGGTATGCTAAGTAATTCTCAATTTTAAAAATTCAGGCAAACTTGATGCATCTATTAATACTACTTTTATAGAACTTATACCGAAAGTTAAAAACCCATCTTGAGTGACTAAATTTAGGCCCATTAGTTTTATCTAATGTTTTGTACAAGCTAATCTCTAAGGTGTTCATTGATTTTGTTGTATAGGCTTATTAGACGCTGCACACTATGAACATTGGTGTGAAGGGAAAGGTGGGGTACATGGCCCTAAAACTTGATATGAGTAAGGTCTATGATAGAGTGGAATGAGATTTTTTAAACGAAGTTTTGAGGAAGATTGAATTTGGTGAAATATGGACACAGCTGATCATGACTTGCAGTAGGTCTGTTACCTATTATGTCTTAATTAATGGGCAACCAAAAAGGCATATTTTACCATCTTGAGGTATCAGGCAGAGGGTCCTTTATTCCCTTTCATGTTTATTTTATGTGTCAAAGCCCTGAGTTCCCTTATCCAATAGCTAGAAGATCAAGGAGTAATTATTGGCATACCTATAGCTAAGAGAAGGACTAGATTGAATAACTTGTTCTTTGCTTATGATAGTCTCCTATTTTGTAAAGTAAATTCTATTGAATAGTGCATATTACAGCCATTGTTGAATGTTTACAAAAATTCATTGGGACAAAAACTTAATAAGGAGAAGATGTCTATTTGGATCAAATTCTTGTTGTTGCGGGGGTGTAATCCACTAACATCCATGAGAGGTATTTGGGATTACCAACCTTGGTTTGCAAATCCAGAATAAGAACTTTCAAGAGTATGAAGGAAAATATTTGGAACTTGAAATTCCTCTCACAAGCGGGAAATGAGATTTTTCTAAAAGCGGTTATCTAGGCAATCTCGACGTATAGCATGAGTGTCTTCCTATTGCCCAAGTCAATGTGTAAGGATAGTAATTCAATGATGCTAAAATTTTGGTGAGCGCCCCAAGAGAATGAATCAAAGGTCCCTTAGATAACCAGGTCTAGGATGGGATTGTCCAAGTCTTAGGTTGGTTTGGGATTCAAAGACCAAGAATATTTCAATGTGGCTATGTTGGCAAAACAAGGGAGGAGATTGTTGCATAATTCAGATGCATTGGCGACTAAGATTTTTAAAGAAAAACACTATCCGCATATTGGATTCAAGATTGGGTAGTAGACCATCTTATGCTTGGAGAGGTATATGGAATGCCTGTGATCTTTTAAAAGTAGGGTTAATATGGAAGTAGGTTATCGAGCTTTAATTAAAATATAGCAAGACGTACAAATGGTTGCCAACTCCCACTTCCTATAGGGTCCAATCACCCAGGCGCTTACACAATGAAGATTCAAGGGTCAGGAGCTTATTGACGAGAATACTCAATTGGTGAAACATCTTTTTGATTCAAGAGATTTTAATGAAGATGAAGCAACTAAAATATGCAATTTGGCCATAAGTCTCTTTCAACAAGAAGATAAAATGATATGGATTGGCACTTCAAATGGAGATTTTTTTGGTGAGAAGTACCTACCATTTAGAGAATGAAAGAAATTTCCACAAGAAATGGGAAAGTTCCAAATTTTTTGAATATAGTAGTTTATGGAAGGGGATATGGAAGATTCAAGTCTCGTGTGTAGTCAAGATGTTCCTATGAAAGGTATGCAATAACTTGTTATTGACAAAAGAGAATCTCTTTAAGCGGAGTGTTAGGTTTTGTAATTGGCTTATTCGGTGCCAAATGTACTTTTTTCTGTTTTTGGGGACTAGGTAGAATTGTACCTAGGTATGTAGTTGAAGACATTGAAGAACTGTTGCAAAAAGATGAGTACAAGAGAAGATGTCCGAATAGGGACATAGGTTGTTCGAACATGATTAGTTCCAAGGAGTTACGTGTTGGGGTTTATGCCCTAAATCCCAATGTATTGTTGACATATAAGTTATTATGAATAAAGTTATTCATTGATCTATTTTTGAGTATATGGCATATGTTATTTTACATGCTTAATATTGTTCTATGTATATTTTGCATGTGAAATGCCCTTGAATTACATTGAATATGGTCTATAGTGTGAGTAAAGAGTTATCAAATAAGATCTTAGTCCATAATCCTTGTAATCTTAAACTTTGGACAGTTCGCAGTCGGTAATGGAATTAGGCATTCCATTTATGAAGACTGTTACACATCGAATCTTTGTGATTTATCTTGATCATGCAAAGTTGAAGGTTTCGGGTTGATGTGTAGGTGTTATACACTAAACGGACTTTGGGAATTGTTTTTCCATGAAAATACTGTCAGAAGGAAAAAAATCATACTCCCAATATTACTTATGATATTGATTCTAAATCCTGAGAGAATTGTGTACGCAGATGTGAAGTCTAGATCACTTGATGCATTTATGGATGAGATCAAAATGATGGTCAACATACTCGGTGCGTTGGGTGATCGTAACTAACATTGTGAGAAAGCTTTTCTCAAGATGGAATCCAAGTCCTTTATTAAAAGGATAAGAAATTTCTCATTGAGATTGATTTTATGGATTGGATTATTCTAAGTCTCTAGCCAGAGCATTTTGGTATGAGGTACTAAAATACGAAATACATGTGATAAGTCTTTTACGAGTACGAGAATAATATATAAAATCAGGGGACTCAAGGAAAAAGAGGTAAAGAATTAAATGATAGTATCTTGGCTTTAATTCTTCTACGAAAGATTTCATGGAGGAATTAAAAGTCAAAATTAAGTAAATTTAAAGGATTATTTGTTTTAATCAAAAATATAAACTAGAGTAAATAGTGACTAGAAGAATCAGAAAATATTTTGGCTAATTTTTTTTATTTTTCCTTTAGTTTCCTCACCAAGCTGATTTAATTTAACTAGATCTGGCTTTTTATTTATTGGACTAGTTGTTTTTATTATTTAAAAACATGGGCTAAAGAGAAACTGTGCATTAGATGCAAGGGGTAGATTGGGCTTTGGGATAAAACCCAACCCCACTCGTAGTGCATTTGATGCATGGGCCAGGGAAAAATTCCCAGGCCCAATGCATCAACTACAAGGGTGGAAGGCTAGGGTTTTTCCTAGCCCTAGCCGTTCACTACTATAGGGAGTTCTAGTTTATCTAGAACTTCAACTACAGCTTATCCCACATTGCTGAAATCTCACAATCTCTTAGTATTCTGAGCCTATAAATAGACATGCTTGTAGCTATTCAATAATAAGCTATTTTGCTACAATTATTTAGTTTTTACTAAGAACTAATATTCTTGAGTTGACTCTCGAGAATAAGTTTAAATTTTGAAGAGCAAGTGAAAGCCCACTCTTTTAGTTATCATCTGTCATTGGTGAGAAGATCTGAAGGTTCATCACATGTTCTTCATCGAGAAGTAAGGAGTGGCCGTTTATTTTTAAACACGTTCAAGTAAGTGTTTCTAATTTGCAATTTTTTTATTTTTTATTTTTTTTAAAAAAAAAAAAAAAAAATAGCATTGTTCTTCGCTTGTTCTTCATAAAGTTCGTTCGTAGATTTAAAAATTTTATTTTCCGCTGCGCAATATTGTTTTTGCAAACCAATTCCCAACATTAGTGTCCCTTGGGCTATCCGAACAAGACAGCGGACACCAACTCTTGGGTTGAAGAGATGTCCCAACATAGTCATAGATATCCAGACACCAACACCTCAAAATTTTTTACTGTTACTTGAACTATCCAGACAACACTGCAGACGTGAACATTCTGTTTACCTAATGTCCAAACAGTAAGTATAGATGTTCGGACATGGAAGGCGGTTAGGGTTATGAAACCCTAACTGTGTTCAAACATCTTAAATACCTGTTCGGATGCCGTTGCCGTAGATTGCACTGTTTTTATTTAAAAATTGCTTTGCTCAGTTTTTGATACCTCACACGCACACACAAAATTCAAATGCTTCATTGTGAACATTGAGAGAAAAGTCCCAAGAACTTGATACAAGTTCTTGAGTGTGAGTCAAGAGTTTGTTAGTGAAAAATCATGAATGGAGATTCAAGCCGAGGATTTAACATGATGTGAACACACAAAACATAACTAAAGTCTATCGGTGGGATCAGTAAGGATTGCACTCGCAAAAGATCGGCCAACATGGTGACTTGTTGAAGGTGAGACGTGAGGAGCGGAACATCCTACAGATTGTCGTAATAGAATTACAAGGGTATAAATTTTACTATTTTCTGAATTCAGTTCTTATATAGTGGAATGAATCCTTGGTGAAGGATTTTCCCCTTCATCAACAAAAATATGTGTTGTGAATGTTTACTTTTTTGGCTTGATTATTTAAAACTACAGTAGTTTATTTTGTGTTGTATTATCGAATGTTGTGTGTTGTTTTATTTTACTGCGTGGTTAAGGTCAAAATTGTGGGTTATGAAACCTTTTTCAATTGGTATCAAAGTGGGTACACACTCTAAAGGAAAGGGTTTTTTATTTTTTCTTTTCTTTTTATGTGACCCTTGAAACTAGTTTATGATGTCTACGTCTTTGTCTTTGTCTGTTCCTCCTCATTTTTATGGGAACAACTATGTGTATTGTAAGGTTCGCATGAGAGCCTATCTGATTTCCATACATGAGGATGTGTGGAATATTGTTGAGCTTGGTTGGAAACGTCCTAAGATGTGCATGACCAAAGAAGAGAAAGTGACTTATAGTGCCAACTACAATCACTCAATGCGATTTTTGCTGATGTGTCTCCTGAGGAGTTTAGGATGATTGTTAATGTTGTGATTGCTAGGTAGGCGTGGGATATCTTAGAGGTAACACACTAATGGGGTGAAAACCTCCAAACTTCAAATGCTTACTACGAGGTTTGAAGAGTTGAGGATGGGTGTGGATGAGACCTTCAATGAGTTCTATACTTGTTTGAATGTTATAGTGAACCTAAGTTTCAATCTTGGGGAAAAGATAGCTGACAATAAAGGTTGTCAAAAAAATTTTGAGGACCTTGCCCGACAGATTTAGGTCTAAGGTCATGGCTGTAGAGGAAAACACGGATATTGACTCTATGAGAATAGATGATCTTGTTGGACCTTTCCAGACCTACGTTGCTACTCTCCCTCAACCTTGGAAGAAGATCTTAGCTCTAAAAGTGTCTAAGGGAAAAGGGAAGAAAGAGGTTGTTGATTCCTCTAAGGATGATTCATCTGATGATGAGGTTGCTCTGACGTTAGCCTGGAAATTCAGGAGGTTCCTGAAGATTTACAAGGGTTCTTGGTGGTGCCAAGGTTGACTTTCAAGGAGATATCTAAGGTAAGTGAGAGAAGTCCAAAAAGGATGGGAACTCTTGTGGGGTACAATCCTATGAGTGTTCAGGCTACAGGCACATTATAACAGAGTGTGATAATTTTTTGAACGCTAAGGTTAATGCCTTTAATGCATGCATGAGTGATGAGTTAGAGTCTGATGACTCTAAAGACTCAAAAAAGGAGAATAATGTTAGCTTTATGGCTTTCCCTGCTTCAGTGAGGGGTGTAGGTCCTAGTGAGGTTGAGCCTCCTATTTTGGTTGAAACTTGTGATGAAGGATCACTTGGTCATTCTGATATGGAGCTTGATCTCCAGAAGTCCTACAACTAAATGCTTAAGGAATGTAGTAAACTGAAAAAGACGAATGATGCCTTGCTTAAACAATTGAATGAGATGATGTTTGAAAATGAATCTTTGCATGAATAAGTTAACAAATTAACTGTTGTTTGTGATTCCTTGAGAATTGAAAACTTTTGATTGGTGGATGAACTTGAGTGTTGTGTTGCTTCACAGTATGATGTGCCACATGAATCTAGTATTAAGCTATATAAACTATTGAGTTCTCAAAAACCTTATTGGGATAGGTGTGGACTGGGTTTTAAAAATGAGGCTTCTACTTAGGGTTGTAAATGAACAAAGCTACTCGTGAACTCATCCGGACTCGGCTCGAGCTCGATTTGATTATTAAATGGGTTGTTCATGAACACGAAGCTATGATCGATTATTAAACCATATATACTCGTATAAAACTAGACTCAGCTTTGTTAACGTTCCTGAATAAGCTCATATAAGGCTCGACTCACTTGTTAGCTCGACTCGTATATATTTATTAATATGTAGATACATTAACAAAATAGTTTTTGTAGTATATTACTTATCAAGTAATAATAATTAATTGGTTATATGTGTGTGTGTGTGTGTGTGTGTGTGTATCTATATAAAAGCATATAAGTATATTTAATAACTTATGTTGCATGTTGTATGTATAAAATTTTAGGGAAAATTACAATTTAGCTCCCCAAACTATCATCCATTCCATGGATATCCCCTCGAACTACCAAGGCTTCTATGGCCTCCCAAACGACAAAAACGTTTGAAAAATGCCAATTTTAGCGAAATATGCCCATAATACCCTTACCACGTGTCATTTTCCAATTAAAAATTAAATTAAAAATAAAAACTAAAAAAATTAAAAAACTAAAAAATCAGATTGTCGTAGACGGACATGCGCTTCAGGTACACCTTCATGAGCCCGGGGCAGGTGGCGGCCATGGCGTTCACCCAGGGTGCAAAGTGGAGGCCTTTGATGAGCCGTAGGAAGAAGCCACCATTGCCGTTCGAGCTAGAACCAAAGGAGAAGTGGTAAAACCTCTTCCCCTATTCAGCGAAAAACCTCCACGTGTTCTCGGCCTTGAAAATCATATGGCTCTGGTCCTTAGTGGCAAACAACATTGCGGTGAAAATGCCTTTGATGCTGGAGCCGGCGGAGACGTCGAAGTAATCGGAGATTCTAGCGTCTGGGTTGCCGGATTTCAATTTGAGCACATGCTCCAAATAGGCCAGAGCTTTGCCAGAGAGAATGCCTTACATGTCGATGCCGTTGATGTTGAGAATGCAGACTTTGCCTCTCTGGTTCTTGATCGCTGAGACGCTATTGTCGACGGCGACCGGTTGGGACTGAGCTTGAAGCTGAACTTCGATGGGCGAGAGAGTGATGGGCTTGGGGATCAAGAGCTTCTGATTGTAACGACCCAGGAAAAAGCGCTAGCCACATTTACGCTATCACCCCAAAAGAACTAGTCAATTTGGAACTTTTCTAGAATCTATTATAAAGCTCAGTCTCACCTAATAACTAGGCAATATGAGACTTAGCACTCATAACTATCTTTATAAACCACCCACTCTATGTGAACTACTCATTTTCCCAATATAGAACCAGAGTATTACACTAATCGTCGTTGCCAAACAGGAACTTGCTCTCCAGGATGGAGAAGATTTCGTAGCTGAGCTTGTCGGTGTTATATTGACAAGAAGAACATTCCATAACACACCACTTTATATTGACAAGAATTGTCAACACAATTTGTCCAACTCATTATTGCCTTCAATAGAGCACACCTGAACAAGAGCCTCCAAACGTCGCCTTTCCTCCCACCAAACACTCGCTTTTACCCAATCATTTCGTTCTCCGGAACAAAAGCAGAGAAAGAAGCAGCCCTCAACAGCAGTTTCTCACAAAGCCCTCCCACCCACTCTCTTTCTCTTTTCTCTGATATGTTTCTTTCAGCAATGCACGCCAAAGCTAAGAGAGCTCTGAAAATATGCAAGAAAAAGATCAACGGACCAACTAACCGACCAACCAAACGGCACCAAAAACAAAAACTTTGAAAAAAGCCAAAGAGTATAGAGGAGGAGGCAAGAGCGCAATAGTTCCCGAACGATGCGCTCGTGTTCGCTTTTCTCTATGGCTTCCAAGAACTTTTTCTGCAGCTCTTCTTGCTTCTCTACCACCTCCTTCATTAGCCTCTCGAAGAAGTCCTTCCATTTCCTCTCGACGAGCTCCACCTGATCGACGCCGACCCAGAAAGACACCATCGCCTGAGCTCCGTCTCGGGCGGATCCTTCGTCATCGACATTAATCACCGTCTTCGGCTTGACGCTCCGAAGCACGATCGTGTTGTCATCTTGAAGATCGAGTGTGACTTCAACGAACTCCTCAACAGAATTGTAACCGGACGTCCCAGCCGTCGAGGATTCATTGCTTAATGCTTTGTTCAGAACGGTGTTCGATGCCCAACACCGTTCATGCCTAGGATTGACGACCTTCATTTTTCAATGCAGTATAAATTTTTTTAATTTTATTTTTAGATTTTGATTCTTTTTTTTAAAAAGAAAAAAAATTATTTTTATTATCTTTTAATTGAAAAATGACACGTGGCATGGGTATTATGGACATATTTTGCCAAAATAGGCATTTTTCAAACGTTTTGGTAGTTGGGGGGCTAGAGTCCAATTAAACCTTGGTAATTTGGGAGATTATCCGTGGAATGGATGGTAGTATGGAGAGGCTAAATTGTAATTTTCCCAAAATTTTATGTTATAAATTATAAGTATATTAAATAATATATGTTTTATGTTATATCATATTATCATCTATGTCATACCTCATAAGTATACTAATATTAATACAAGTATGTACATAATAAAATATATTATATAATATATATATATAAAAAGCCCCATAAACTAACAACCGATTTTAAAATAGTTCCTTGAATTTTCAAGTACACTAATGTGACCCATCAAACTACCAAAGTGTGCTCCACTCAAAAAAAAAAAAAAATTACCAAAGTGTGCAAAAATATGCCACTTTTGTCAAAATATTCTTATTATACTCTTATTCCCTTAAAAACTAAATTAAAAAATTAATATAAAACTAAAAATTTAAAGAAATTAACTTTAATGGTGGATCTAGGTGGTTCAGCTCGAAGGCCACCCCAGAGAAAGCCAGGGGTGGCGTGGCGCACACCACCGCTGGCCCATGAGGGCGGCTGCGCGTCACCCCAGCTTCCTCTCGAGTGGCCTGAGGGTGGCTCAAAGGTTAGCCCCCACCTAGGGGGCCCGTGAGCCACCTTAGAGGTGGCCGGAGGTGGTGTGTGGCCAAAGGGTGGCTGCCAAACCACCCATTTTCTTCTTCTTTTTTCTTTTTTTTTTCTTATTTTTTTTTAGTTAAAAAATTTTAAAATTTAAAATTTTTTAAGTTTTTTTATTTAATTAACTTTATATATATATATATATATAAAATATTAACAGTGACATGTGTTGTCATTTTATTAATGCTAATGTGACACATTAACGGAATCCGTCAAGTATTTTGACGGAATTTTAGTGCGATGACTAAATTGTTATTTGCTGCCTACATTGAAGACCTTTGAATTATTTTTTATTTCGTAGTGAGTAATTTGTAATTTAGGCTAACTACATGCATTGATTTTTCGTTTATTCTTTTTTTTTTAAAAATTTTTTTTTTTTTTTTTAAGAGAATATGGGTATTATATGAGTCTTTCGACAAAAGTGACCTTTTTGGCGCACTTTGATAGTTTGATGGGCCACATTAGCACATTTAAAAATTCATGAGGGTATTCTAAAATCAGCTATTAGTTCAGATGGGCTTTTTATATTTTTCCCAATATATAATCATATGTAGAACTATATAATTATAGAGAAATGATTCTTTACCACCCAAATATACAACTTTTCACCACCTTGTCTATGTGGCAAGGTGGTCCCCCACTTTATTTTATTTTTTAAAAATTAAAAAACTCTAAAGTTAGTAGGGGACCACCTTGCCACATAGACAAGGTGGTGAAAAGTTGTATATTTAGGTGGTTGTGAATCATTACTCATAATTATAATATATGTATTTATATATATATGATCGTTAAAACTTAATCATATGATTAAGTATATGTTATATCATATTATCATATGATTATATCATGTAATGATTAAGTATCTAATGATCGTTGAATCAACAAGTTTAATACTTAATCATATGATATAATGACAATTCCGATACTTAATCATATTATTCATATACAATAACAATTTGATCATAATTGTATAAGATCATGTGGCCATATATATGATTATAAGTGTTATCATTAGAATTTAAATCATATTAATCATATAATTATTAGATCATATGATCATATAATCTAAGTATTATCATTAAATACTTAAGAGATCATATGATCATATAATAATATTTAGATCATCTGATGACATTGTGCCATATGATATATATATATATATATATAAAGAAAAAAGAGAAAAAAAGAACCATTAGATCATATAATCTAAGGATTATCATTATATACTTAGGAATCACTAAATCACATGATCTAAGATCTAAGATGATATGAATTGTTAGATCATCTAATAATACTTAGAATATATCATATGATCTAAGTATTATCGTTAGATTTAGAATAAATATGCTTTATAATTATCAAACTTGTCATAGACAATATTATCATATGATTCATTATATGATTTTGGTTAATAATATAAGGAGAACACATGTTCTTCTTAAGTCCTCCCAAAATTAATGTAGCTTTAAAATCATCATTAAATCAAAATTCAATAGTGATCTATCGCACAACTATTGATTATTTTAAAGCCACATCAATTTTGAAAGGACTCAAGGAGGACATGGTTCCTCTTTATAGTATTACTCATGATTTATTATGATGTAAGTATCTAACAATTCATAATCATACTTAGATACAATGATTAAGTATCTAGATTAAGTATTTAAGTATCTAGATTATGATTAATTATCTAAGCATTTAGATTATGAATTATTGTATATATATATAATTACGAAAATATATATAGAAAAAAGAAAAGAAAAAAAAGAACAAGATTAAATCTCCACCATAACAAGACATATTGTATTGAACACAACCTCATATTTATAATCATATAATATTGGTTGAAAACTTTTATACGCACATGAGATGTAAATTAGGTACGTGATTGTCTTGAATTTTGATAATGAGATTTTTTTTTTTTTTTTTTTTTTGGGCAAGTGAGGAAGATTTTATAAAATATTTAAAAGATCTTTTAATTAGTATGCTTCATATTAATATCAATGTTACTATAATATAATATAACTCTACAAATTAATATGTAAAACTTTCATCTCCTTAATAAAAATAAATAAATATATAAATTATGTTACTCATAGCTACCTACAGAAATTAACATTAATCCCCACTATTGCTACTCACTTTAACAAGAAGATTAGTAAAAAATTATGTGGACCTACCACTATCTTTCATGTGTCCACCTTACCCAAGCACTTAACGCAGACCGCACACGTGTTGGGTGCACGGGAACCAGCCGGTCTCCTATTCTTCCATTGGATGGTTCACCAAACACAAAACCGGCTATAGCCTGCACCTCTTTAAATTGTGCCCGGTGAAAGATATATATTATTTCAATCAGACATTGAACCACACAACACACTGCCGCGTGTATCTTCTTTTCTTCTACCTTATCCTTTTGCCTACCCCAATCTTCCATATTCCTTATATTTTCATATCTACACCAACATAACTCTATATCGTTTTACATTCTCTCTTCTTTTACCTTCTAAAACTCTACTGAAAACACAAAACGCCACACCCAACACATACATTCTGAACTTGTTTCTGTCTCGTTGCTAAAAAAAATAAAAAATAAAAATTGCTCAGTGTCTCGGCGCCAAGAGTTGTCGTGTCCACTCACTCTTGGCAGTCTTGAGTAGTTAGGTTGCCACAACAGAGGAAGAGACCATAGTAGTGAAAGAAGCGCCTTGCCGAGCCGAATACTCGATAAGGCACTCGGCTTGGCAAATAGGCAAACTCGAGCTCGAGCCCAGATTCTTGGCTTGTCACAAGCTTGAGATAGAGATCGAGAAAAACATAAAAATAAAAAATAAAAAAACCGAGCTCGTACGGGTACTACTCGCCCGAGCTCGGCTCGTTTACAACCCTTTTACTTTTGATCAAAACCCACTTAATTCCCGAGGATGGTGTTTGTGTCTCCTACTATTGCTGAAAAACCTAATCATAGGTCAGGCTAGTTCGATATTTTTTGCGACTTAAGGGGATAATTTTAAATGAGATATTTTTATATTTAAATAATAAATAATATAATTGTTTTAATTTGAAAATTATTCTTATCGCCTTTAAGATTCAATGTTATATTGCTCATAGCAAATCTATATAATTCTTTTTTTCTTTGAGTTTCAATTAATGTTTTATTTTTCTATTTTTAAAAGTTTTTTATATATCCAAATGCATATTTTTAACAACATTAATAATAAAAAAATAGGGTAAATGTCAAATAAATTCCTGAGTCAACACGCGATTTGAATTCAGTCCCTCATTGTTTAAAAATCAATTTTCGCACCTTAAGTTTGTTGCGGAAGGACTGATTTCAAATCTACGACAAACTTAAGGTACAAAATTTAATTTTTAAACAGTGAGATACTTATTTCAAATCGCGCGTTGACTCAAGAATTTTTAGACATTTACCCAAAATAATATTTGTAAATAAAAGAAATATCATCTATGATATAAAACTATAATAAAAGAAGAATAGAACCTGATTTTTTGAAGACCTTTTAGCTTCCCTTCGTAATAATATCATCTAATTCTCTCAATCTACACAAACAAAGACAAATTTCCTTAATAATTAGTAACCATTGACTAATTATACAACGTAACAATTTACTATTATAATTTCAAATGCTTAGTATTATTAATTTAAGTTTTTGTTGACAAAAAAAAAAAAAAAAAAAAAAAAGCATAATACTATTTTTTTTTATAAAAAATTTTATTATTCAACAAAAACATAAATTTTTTGTTTTTTTTCTTATGGTAGTTAGTTTTTGTTTACAAAAATGTAAAAAAAAAAACTAGAAAAATGACCGAAATTACAATCACAATGACCAAAATAAAATAAATAGGAAAATGTACTTTTTCCACATCCACACATTCTTTATGAAATAATTTTTTTTTTTTTTTAAAAAAATAAAGGAGGTAAAAGTGGGGCTGTTCTAGAGCCACAAATTTTTGTCTTATCTCTTCTTCTTGCCTTCACGTTTAAGTTTGATTACAAAACTTTTGAAACGATTTAAAAAAGAGCCATAAACATCATAGTCGAACTCTCAGTACAAAATAATAATAATAATAATAACATAAAAAATCCGTTTGGATTCCGTCCATTTTTTTAACGGCAGTCCATGTCACCCTGCTTAAAATGCTAACACCTTTGTCATGAATCCTACGTGGGGGTGTATCACAGATGATGCACATGCTTTTACTGCTACATAGGACAAAGAAATTATTAAAAAATTGCACTTAAAAAAAAATTAGAAAGAAAATATTGAGTGTGGGTAGCCACCCCCATTTTGGCCATAAGGTGGCCGGCCACCCCCATTTTGGCTAAGGGGTGGCTCAAGCCACCCCTTATGGCCAACTAGGGGGTGGCCAAAACCACTCCCAAGGAGCCACCCCCAATTGGCTTGGGCATGGGTTCGGCCACCCAAGATCGGCAGGCCTAGGGGTGATTCGGACACCCCAAGGGCCAACCCTTTTAGGGTGGCCGAACCACCCCAAGGGCCATGGGGACAGGTGTCAGCATTTTAAGTGGGGTGACATGGACTGCCATTAAAAAAAGGACAGAATCCAGACAGAAGTATCAATTGGTTTTTTTCATTAAAGACAAGTACCAATATGGTATTTAACCCCCCCCCCCCCCCCAAAAAAAAAAGATTAAAAAAGTAGTAGCTCTGATTACCCCATCACAGTTGTTAGTGTCTCAGTAGTGGTTGTTTTTACCTTGCGTCATGCGTGTGAGAGATTGCCGAAGGGAGAGGCAGAGAGGCTGGAGGTGAGAGCTGGCGGGTGGTCAGAGGACGAGCTCCTCGCGGTGGCCTTGGCCTTCTACCTCATGGCTGTCGGAGAAAATTGTAGAGCATTTCAAGGAGTGATTTTGGTAAATTTCTTAAGAAATATTGTTGAGCGAATAATAGTTGTGTGTGTGTTTGTGTGTTTTTATTTTATTTATTTTATTTTTTTTTAAGGTTTGTGTTCTAGAGTCTCCGAGAGACAATGCACTGTTTTTTTTTTTTTTTTTTTTTTTTTTATGGTTTTTATGGTTTTTATTTTATTTTATTTTTATTAATTGTTGTGTTCTTAGGCCTCTAACTATTGATTTTTTCGATAGAAGTTAAAGAGTCTCCAACTAAGAGATCATGCTTCTTTTAGTTTTATTTTTTCAAAACCGTTGTAGACTATACTTAGGCTTTTTACTCTTTTCAAACAAATCTGTTTTTGGAGCCTTATTCGATTGGGGGCCTTAGGTGACCGCCTAAGTTGCCTAGTGGATGAGCCAACTCAATCTTAACTCTAGTCCTAGAAGTTTAAAAAAGGGGATGGGAGTCTTAGTGTATGAGAGACATAAGAAGTTTGATAAAGGTGCTACGTCAAAAAGAGTGCAAACCCAAGTGCAGGCTTTCACAAATAATAAATTCTCAGTAAGTACGAGGTCGATCCACAGGAAATAGTAGATACTACGTAAAATTCATATTATTGTGCAGAAAAGTAAATTGAATTGATTTTTCCACCAAAAAGTGGAGCAATAGAGAGATGGTAAACTAAAAGTAAATTAACTAAACTAACTGAATACAAATAGAATTAGAGAAAATTAATGGAAAACGCTAAGGTTTCAGAGATCCACCTAATATTATATTACGTATTCCTAAGACATATTTTTAACTCAACTAGGTAGTGAATCAACTCTTCTAATCGGAAGATAGAACAGTTAGATACAAATCAAATATAAAATAAATCGAACATGGGTTGGTTGAGAATTTGATTTCAAAAACATGTTACAATAAATTAAGAATTCAATATATTTTGAATTATAACAAATCAAACAAAGTAAGTATTTGATATAAACAAAACACTGCTTCTTCTTTCTTTTTATTCTTTTGTAATTCCTACAAAGCACAATCTCTTGCATCAATATATCATTTAAGCTTAAGATTAATAATTGAACAATATTCTACAATTAAATATAAAATGTAAGAATTAAATCATAATAAGGTATAATAATGTTTCTTTTAATAGGAAAAATATGCACTTTTAAGCTATTATCACAAGGGAAACATGATAGGAGTCCTTTGAGGCCTAGAGTTCAGGATGTCATTGAAAACCTTGATACAACAAAAAGGGTTGTAATGGTAAACCCAATAAGACCACAACACGCAGCGGAAAACAAACAACACAACCACAAAAATTTATCACATAAGAAAATAAACCTGCAAGGTTAGTTTAATGAAGTGAACAAGATAAAACATTCATCAATAAATCATCAACAAAACATAACACAACATATTTTTTTTGTTGATAAAGACAAAAATCCTTGCACCAAGGAAAATAAAAATAAAAATTCTCTAGGGCAGCCAAAACCCAGGATTCCACTAATAGCAAAGACCACACTACCACATATATGTAAATTATAGTACCAGTAACCTTACCATATACCATTATAGGATGATTTGTTCTTCACACAGTCTCTACTCCAACAAGTCCCATGTTGGCCAAACTTCATCTAGCCAAATTCTTATTGATCCCACTAACAGACTATTGTGTTCAGTCCTAGCACGTTGTCTCCTTGTTGATGTAGTGTAATAACAGCACTCTGTTTGCTTCTTCAACCCTCCAATTGATCCATACAATGATCTCTTGGAGTTCCATCTTCAAGTGACTTGTGTAGTGTCACACCAAGCTCTTCGAACCCGATCTCTCACAAACTCTCCTTGGAGTTTCTCTAAAATTTCGTGTGCCTGAGAGATGAGAAACTCTGGAAAGAAATCAGTCTTTAAATAGAAAACTGTAGTCATGCAATAGTGGCGTCCAGACGCAACTAGGGTTTTGTAACCCTAATTGCCCTGCTTGTTCGGACATGTAGTCATTCCCGTCCAAACATGCCTCTTCCATATCTACGAAGTTCGCATTGTTGTATGGACATCCCTACCAACGGGATGTTTTTGGAACCCCATCTGTCTGGACATGTCCTTTGTCCGTGCGGACACCATTGAACCCGAGAAAATAATGTTTGCATGACCGTCCAGACACTTCAGGTATCAAGTTCTTTCTGGATGAGCCTTTACATATGGTTGTTCAGACTTTGCTTCTCCATGTCTGGACATCTAGCTCTGTACTTGTCTTCTTTCAATAGCATCTTCCTATTCTTTGATTGCAAACTTAAGTACGAACTACCCTTTTATCCACAAAACATAAAATAAAGTTTTTTACACTGAATGAGCCAATCTATAAAGCCTAACAAACTCCCCCTTTGGCCATTTGGTGACAAAACCATTACAGACACGTATGAGTTACATATATTCCCCCAAGACTAACCTATTCTATAAAACCATAAGTAGATCAGAGCCAGCTTGAAGTACCTTCAGTGATAACCTAAAACACTCAACAAGCTCATTACTCGCATAGGGATAAAGATGGTTATATATAAACAAATCATTCAATAATATAACCATGTCACAAACCATATAAACTCTCCCCTATATCCATGGCATATAACTCAAAACATATATACTCAATCAAATATTTGACTTATATCTCCCTGTACATAAGGCAACAACTCAAACTGAACAATCAAATATCTCAAATAATTTCTCCCACCTTTTTGCCACCGAGGGACTAAGGTTAAAATCAACAACTTAAAACAACATGCCAATATTCACATAATATATCATGAAAACAACCAAACTATATGGCAAACAAGTCATGATCAAGTCTATGCAATATAAACCAAGGGGTCATATCAATAGAGATAAATAACCAAGTGATCACACATCAACCCTCTGCATCTGTCGGCTTGGGCAAAAGAAAAGAAGAGGGAGATGGGGGGAAAGAAAGAAAATTGGGGGGAAAGAAAAGGGAGAGGGGGCGGGGGGACCAAATAAGTTCTTAGCCCCTTCTTGTTTTTCTTTTGTTTTCCAAATTCCAAATAATGAGATAAGTGGATAAGATATATCCCAAGAGTAATCCATAGCTTGACACATGGCTTTGGATAAGATTTCATTTTTATTTTAAACCTCCAAGTTTTCTAAACTACACTACTAACCCCACTTTATTTTCAATTCTACCAGTTGTTAATTAAAATTTGACCCCTATTTAACTTAACTATAGCTTACCCTTACAAATACTCATTTATCACACTAGATCTTATCATTATTGTTTTATTATTCTAATACCATTAACTCTCTTTTAACTTGTTTTATTTATTAATTAATTAATTAACTAGTAGCAGCTTTCTTTAGATTTTCCTTAAATTCAGGAAACTAAACTACTTTTTGCTTCCCTATTCAAATAAACTCCACAATAATTTTCCTTATCATTTCCTTATATCATTTAAATATTCTTTAAATTAAATGATAGGGGAAAGTGAAAGGAAAGAGAAAGTCATTGAAATCTTCTTTCAAATAAATGCTATAGGAAAGAGAGAGGAAAGAGAAAGATTTTTTATATTAAAAAGGGAAAAATACACTCTACCCTACCGAAGTACAACCACTTTTGCGTTGCACATGACTTTTAACCTCTAAACACCCAAAAATGCCAACAGGGGAAAATACACTTTACCCCTTCCCCTTCAAAGTATGATCACTATTGCGTTTTAGCTTCCAAAGTTAAAAAAGTGACTTTTGACCCCCACAACTACCAAATTGTGACAAGTTAGCTCATTTGTTAAGTTTCAGCCACCCCCATTTAGCCATTTGAGGGTGGCCGAACCATCCTCAATTTTTTTCCCTTTTTGTTTTTTGTTTGCGTTTGTTTTGTTTTTAAGGTTTTTTTTTTTGTTCTCTTTTTCTTTTTACACTTTACACCATGGGCATTTTTGGGAGTTTAGGTGGTTAGAAGTCACTGTGATACACGTGACAGACATTCCATCTAAAACGATGAAAAAACTTAACAGATGGGTTAATATGTCATAGTTTGGTAGTTTGTGGGAGTCGCATGCCACGTTTTTGGAATTTTACTTGGTTAAACATCACGTGCAACACACATGACTGACATTCCGTCTAAAAAGACTAAAAAACTTAATGGATTGGCTAACTTGTCACTATCTGGTAGTTTTTTGGGTCGAAACTTTAGAGGTTGAAACGCAAAAGTGGTCATACTTCCGCTGGGGGGGGGGGGGGGGTAAATGTATTTTTCACATATTAAAATAATGTTATGGGAACCAAAAGTGGCACCCTAGACTTTTGGTTCCCTTGGTTTATGGTACACCATGCGAGTTTATTGAAGATTTTTTTCAGGATTTTTTCCTACTTTTAGGGAAGGGAATGAGATTTAGGAAAGCTGTTGCTAGTGATCTAACAAAAAACAAATCAAAACACAAATTGATTACCTTAACATAGGTAATGCACATCAAGGGGTGTGTGTGTGTGTGTCTCAAGACATCAAGCTTGGGTCAAAACACAGTCTATGTGAGAAATTCCTCACAACCGTTCAACTACTTGTACAAGGATCGAATGCTCATGATGATGTAATGCATGGAAATATTCATATAGCATACAATTAAAGCATCACACGTCAAATCCAAGGCATAAAATATGGATTATTGTAGGTTTGAAAACATGCCCCACTTTAATCAATCACTTAACATGAGGAATTGTACACAACCATTTGCAAAACACAAGCATGGTTTTGAGATCGCAATATTTCAATCGATTAAGTTTTCACATAAATTCTTTGAACACATGCTAATCCGAAAGCATTTTTTGAAATAACGCATAGATGTAATCTTTTGATTGCAGTAAGGTCTCACTCTTAAATACATCAAAGTGAAATTCACTTTGCAATTGAGTTTGCAATCCTCTCAGGATTTAGAACAAATTTCATAGGAAGTCTTGGAGTTTCACGTCATTCAGAAGTCACCGCTTCATTTGATCAAGATAGATAATCATGATTGAGGTATTACAGTCTTAGCAAATGGAATGCCCAATTCCATTATTGAATCCGAACATTAAATTGTAAACTACAAGGTTTATTGTTTAAGATCTTCTGTGAGATAATCTTGTTAGTCCCACCATAGACTATATTTTATGCAATCTAAGGACCATTAATTTATATGTATATCATAAATAACAATCACAAAGGATAAACATGTAAATAGGTTATATGCCTAATGCTCATAAATATATTAGTAAACAAACATCTTTATTCTATTTAAATCAAAATGTCTTACAAAATAATTGGGATTTAAGGCAATATCCCTAACATATAATTTAGAAAATAAACAACTTTATTTAAGAAACCAAAATGTCATACAAGAAAAATTGGCTTTTAGGGCATAAACCCTTACAAGAGTTACATAAATAAAACAAGCAATAAAACAAGTAGCTTTTATCATAAAATCCAACTATCCAAGATCCCATGCACCAACATGTAATGCCATCTTAAATACCCTGAAACCACCAATACAAATTAAACAAATGAGACAACCTTTGTGTATATATATTATATAGCAGGGGGAGTGGGGGAAAAGTCATAAAGTGGTAGAGAAGAAAAAATAATATAATAAAAAAATACGAATTATGATCCTTTCATTGCCATCCTAAAATGTATAAAATTTTTAAGTGTTAT
Organism: Alnus glutinosa; assembly: GCF_958979055.1. NCBI lineage: Eukaryota > Viridiplantae > Streptophyta > Magnoliopsida > Fagales > Betulaceae > Alnus > Alnus glutinosa. Next base: position 9,573,068 of record NC_084894.1, on the reverse strand, counting down.
TTGACAATGTACGAGAACATTTATCCTCATATATTGCATAACAATATCTTCTCCATAAGTTTGTGCATTCATGTCGTTAAGAGAGAGCTAGAGAAGTAGTTGGGAACCTTTTATTAACCTTAGAGCTCATCAATTCTAGATATAGACACTTAATGCTTGGTGATTTGCTCTTCAAAGCAATCTAATAAACATGCTACATTACTGATGCCCTTATGGTTCAATTCCCCAAAACAATAATGTATGCAGTGTTTCATAATAGTGGAATGTTTGTGTTTAGGAACTTCAAGATGTATTGGTTTTTCGAAAAGGCATTGAAAAAGATTATGGGCAATACACTCCTCCAAATCTGTTACTTCTATAAATTTCGCACATTTTTCAAGTGTCTTTACAAGGCAAATGTGATTATGACATAGCCATCATATGTTAACTCCCAATCTAGAAATTAATTCTCTTATATGGACGTCAAATACATAAATTCTCTTATATAGTTGTTTAATAATTGTAGGCTTTTGAAATATGATAATATTCTAGTTAAATAACTTTTCTTTCAACTAATGTCTTTTGCTGGACCATAAGGTTTTACAATATTTTTTTTTACTCAATTAGTATGTCAATATTTGCAAACGTCAACTACAATGAAGAAATAATGTAAAAGAACAAGTGAAGAGGTATCATCCATTCTAGTTAAATAACTTTTCTTTCAAGCAATGTCTTTTGCTGGACCATAAGGTTTTACAATTTTTTTTACACAATTAGTATGTCAATATTTGCAAACGTCAACTACATTGGAAAAATAATGTAAAAGAACAAGTGAAGATCAGGTATCATCCAATATTCACAACATGTTAGATCATAACCTCCATTTGAACAATATTTTGAAAGAAATTAGTAGTTTAGAAGAAGTTTTAATTATATAATATTGGAGTTTATAGAGTTTAGATAATCACAAAATTCATTTTATACAAAGGGGATATAAATGGTGAAAATTACAAGTGAAACTGACATGTCAAAATGCCCACATTTATTGTAAAAGACGGCGAATAAAAGAACAAACAAATAAATTCTTAAAAATGATGAAGAAAGGGTTAAATACGATAGGAATCCACATGCGACAGTATTAATTTGCTAAAATAATTTGCAAAATTAATCGAAAAGTTAGTTATTCATAATAAATTTAATTATTTTTACATCAGAGTAATGCAATATGCAAGGCTCATATTCCCCTCTTATGCCCCCAAAGGTGATTTGACTTTTAAAATCATCATTGAATCAAAATCCAATACTCTTTTCTCTCAAATTCAATGATGATTTTAAAAGCTAAGTCATCTTTTAGGGGATATGAGTCTTGCATATAGTATTACTATTTCAAATATATTGTCAAAATGCCTTCATTGCCCCTATTCCTTTGTATTCCTCATGATCATAGTATATAATTCTTAACCTTTTAAGAAATCAAAGGAGCAACAAGACAATATTTGAACCTATGTCTCAAAAGGGTAGCTCAGTCGGCTGGAGACCACGCCTCATAAAGCGGAGGTCACTAGTTTGAATCTCCCCTCCCCCCTCTTGTGTGGACATGTCAAAAAAAAAAAAAAAAAACAATATTTGAACCTACATATAAATAAGGGTGGTATTTACATTAAAAGGAAAAGAATTACTCACAATAGCTGTAACAATATGATAGCCACAAGAGCTTCCATTAGGTTGCTTCATATTAACATATAGGAAAAAAAAAATTTTAAAAAATAACACCCATGCACTTTGACTTCGGTATCAATTTAATCCATACATTTTCAATTTGAACAATTTACCCCTTACTCATTAGATATGTGATAAATCAAAACATCAGTTAAAAATTATCTCTTAAATTTAATGGAGTTAGATATTAAATAATATGTATATCCTTTATTGTTTATTCAAATTATAAAATAGTCATTCTTTCCCATATAATGCCTTTTACAAGCCTTAATTGTAACCATATCAAATTTGGGGGGAAAATACACCTACCACCACGATGATAGCTACCCAAACTATTAATTGTGGCATTTGACCCCCTTGAACTACCATTTCCTTCCGATTGACACCCTTTATTAGTGTTTGATCTAAAATGGGCAAAAAGTTGCACACTTGACTTATACAGTTTACTTGAAATGTCCATTTTATCCCTCAATCAAATAAAAGATTAAAAAAGAAACTGACGGCCGGGTTGAAGGGGCTGCCAGATTGGGTTTTCGTGGTTGGCTAAATCACCCCCTCAACCCTATGGGATGGTTCGGCCACCACCTTAAGGATCTCAGGGTTGCCTGAACCACCCACCGTAGTTGTGAGGGTGGTTTAGCCACCCCAAAGTCAGTTTTTGGAAGTGTCCAAACCATCTCCTCAACTAAAATGTAATGCCCCTAAAACTAATTTAATGGGATAATTAACTTAGAGAGTCGTTGGTAGTGCTTCCCAAATTAATTAACTTTTAATTAATTGAAAATACTACCATGTAACACATATAACAGTGAATAAAATAATGGAATGTAGAAAAATATGATTTGAGCTACAACTAACACCTCAATAATATCTCTTAAACAGTTACCACCCAAAAAACATAAAAGATAACAACAGCTTGCTAACTACAAAACAACACTATTGAGATACATAAACACTAAAATTACAAAAAAAAAAAAAAAAAAAAAAAAAAAAAAAAAGCACCGCCTCAACAAGACTTCACTTCACATCCTCAATCTTGATGAAAGACTCTAACTTCCAACTTGCGCTAGCACCTGCTAAAATTGTAAAACAAATGAATGTTTTATAGGTATAAATAAAGCAGTTGCGTAAGTCCATGACTTAGTAAGTTATCATGGAACTAAGCTCATGTAGTGTGCCTAATTTTATTACAAAAAAAAAAACACAAAACAAAACAAAAGAATGTTTACGGAATTTCAAGGGTTTATATAAATTCATTTTGAAAACTTGTCATCTCTACAATTATGCTAACAAGAAACATAATGTGTTTATGAAATCATTAAGGCGTAGCCCTAGAGACAACATATTTCAGTTTTGAAATAGGAAAACTTGCTAATGAGAAGAATAGTTTATAATATGTACAGTAGTGGTCATACATGTCCTGGCCTCTATATGGTCTATTTGTACCCATAACCTTTCACGGTAGGGTTTTTGTGTCCCAAGGGACCTCTTATAACAGCCTAACTTATAATTCTCTATAAAAGTCGAGACATTACTAACTTATATTACCTAATCAAAGTATATAAAACTAGCAGCGAAATAAAATTTAGGTTGAACATCAGAGATGCTAAATATACATCTATTAATAAATAATTTGTGTTGCCATATTACATAAATAATTAAACAACGTTTAGTATAAGTGCCACATGCTGCACTTAATTTTTATTTTTCTTTACATAAAAGTATTAAATACATAACAAAAGAAAACATGTAACTCAAAAGGTAAACTAATCAGCATTTGTCTAATACAAAATAGAGGCGATCTTGCCGCCTCATCCATATCATCTGAAAATATAAATTAGACTCCAAACAACACCTAGAAGGGGGGTTGAATAAGTGTATGATATATAATGCGGAATTCAAAATTTAATCAACCACAAGCAAACAATAACCAAAATATGGAAAGCAATAAAGTAATTGACATAGATATTTGGTGACAAAATGGAAACTCTTTGAACTCAAAAGGAAAAACCACTACGGGGTAGCCAACCCAAGAAATCAATCTAATAATGAAGAATTCACGAATTACAAGATGTTAATACTCACAAAACCTTTGCAGTCGTCACACTTTTGAATTACAACAAGTGATTCACTTGTCTGCTTCTCTCCTAGAACCTCCGGAGAGTTCTTCTTGATTTCCTTAATCGGAACTCTGATTGGCTTCAATTGTTCAAGGTTAATGGTTAATCAATAACCAAAACTCTAAGAGAGATTTAACATTAACAGTCCAGGTCTAACACCCTCTCTTAGCACACTAAATTCTAGAATAGAATCTTTAATAAATCTGTGCATGGAAGTCCCTTTAAATAAACCTCTGAAGAAAACCTAGTTTGAGTTGGAATAGGATTTCAAAACAATTTGCCTAGATTTTGGGTACTATATTGCATGGCAATTTTGAAATAGTAAACTTTCGAATTAGGGAAAATCTACTTGAGAGATATTTGTTTCCGTTTGTGTTAGCTTTCCAACACCGCTAATTTCACCGCAATTAGATACTTGAGCCAAAAGTTATGGTTAAAATATGGAGACGTACTCAATCTGAAATTGACAATTCCAACTTTAACTCCACTTAATGAAATTCCGATTTGCTCCTTTCCTTGATTGATTAGGCTTAACCACATCTTCTAGGTCTTCCAATTTGAGTTGGATTCAGTCTTGGAAAAAAATTCTTCACCAAATTAACAAGTAGACTAAAACTTACAACCAAATAAGTTTTGAAACCGAATTTACCAACACTAAAAACCTAACATCATCCATAGTTACCCAAGCAAGCTATGGATCCTCATCCTCCTCTTCCTACCTTTCAACATTATCTATGTAATTATGGGGAGGCGGATAAGTGAGTCTACAGTCTTAGTAAGTATAAAACTTCCTTTCCTCTTTTTTGTGAGCCTGGTTTTAAGAAAATATTTCTATAAGTGATTATAATAATAGCTACATAAATTTTTGTAGAAAGAGTTGATTTTCACATAAAAACCATAGAGGATAAAACAAGCATGGTAGAGTTTGTTTAATATTATATAAAAATTTCTTTGACTTTTCTCTTAGATAGGTCTTTACTACATATAACCTTTGCTAGCTATAAACATATACACATGTCCCACATCCCACACCACGGAACTTATGCATATGTATATATCTAAAGCAAGAAAACAAACATAAATTACCAATAAAACATATAAATCCTCAAATAATGCAGTCTCTTATTTTCTTCGTAATGCTTCAGTTATTTTCCCCTGAAGCTTAGGAATTACGGTTCTTTTCCCTCGTAACTACAAGCATTATGATTCTTAACCCTCGTAACTACAGGTTATCCATTAGTATTCAACATAACATTATCAATTTCTTTATTCACATCATTATGCAATAGTATGCACTATCGTTATTCTTTTACAAATCTTTTCTTTCTTTCTTTCTTTTTCATAAATCATGCAATCTCATGACATAATCATAAAACAATTCATTTTATTTTATAAATAATTGATAATAAAACGTCTTAAAACATGTGAAACTATCAAAAGTACATATAATCATATTACTGTATAAAATAATCCAGCTCAATTATAAAACAAATATCAAGTTTTAAAAATATGTATCAAGTCAAAGTAAGTAATATACTTACAAGTTTCCGTAGACTTCTTAAAAAGGAAACTTTGCTTCACCGAACTCTGCATTTTTATTTTGCGCTCACAATTATCAGTTTTATATTATTCTTAGAAAAATAATAAAACATCTATTAATTATTATTTTCTTATCTTTTGATTGAAAATAGGCATCATAACGATATATACACAATTATTAAATATATCCTAAGCATTTTATAATAACTTTTTTATTTTTGACACGTCCACACAAAAGGGGGAGGAGGGATTCGAACTAGTGACCTCCGCTTCATGAGGCGTGGTCCCCAACCGATTGAGCTATCCCTTGGGGATAGCATGTTATAATAACTTTGTGGGGGTTCATTGCAATTTTTTAAATATTGGAGGGAAAAAAAAAGGGTACAACTTTGCTGGGGTAAATGTATTTTTCCCCTTTTTTTTATGTTGGTTTACTAGTTTGCTACACTGTGACATTTTTTACTAGATTCATATATCTAGTTGCTTGTCTTTCCTTTGTCATTTGGTGACAAAATATGGGAGAAATTTGGGGGATTTCTTGTGTGATATGCCTATGAAAGCTAAAGAAGCCGAGGTAGCCTACTTAGATAAGGGAAAAATGTTTGCTTGGATGACTGTGTGAAGCAAGTCCAAGACTTCCTTGAGGAATCAAACTTTCATCAAGCTTGTTCCTACTTACTATCATTGTGCCAAGATTGGTCACATTAAACCAAACTGCTTTCAATTGAAATTACAAAGACCTTGGGATAAGAAAGTAATGTTTGTACTCTCGTCATGTGGTAAGGTTAAGGAAGCTACCATTAAACCCTATGTGATTAGACCTACCTAGATCAGTTGGTCCTTGGCATGCCTAGGATTGAGGTTCATGCATACTCATATGCATTCTAGATCATGCTATTTTTATTGCCTTCATGCATTCTTTTTGGTTATTTATTTTTGCATGCATTGCATTTAGTTTTTCCTTCTTTGTTTCTTCTGTTTTCCTATTTTATGTGTCTTGCATTAGTTTGCATATTTACCTTTTTTGCGTTGTTCTTCGTTTTTTTTTTTTTAAAGAAAGGAAAAAGGTTTGTGAGATTGTCACTTCCACAAAAGGTTTGGAGCATCAAATTCTCAATTGTTTTTTTATGATTTGGTATCACATATTTTGATGTATGTATGTATGTGAATTTGACAAGAGAAGTCGATAATCTTGATGGAATGTGAGTGCTTATTTTATGTTGCATGATTGATGTGTCATCTGAATCATATTTTGGTTAATGCAAACTATTTTGATTCCATCTGCTTGAGTTTCGCTGCATGGGTGTGTGTTTGGTAGGCAACCATGTGAACCTAGGACCAAAAACTCCTGCACCCTAACCTAGAACTAAAAGCACCGTTTGAGTAAAAAAGACAATTCCAAAAAATTGTAAAACAATGAAAAGTTGTCTAAGTGTGCTTGTCTTGTCCCTATAGAAATAGTTGTGACCAAATTCATTGTGGAAATAGACAATCACAAAGGAAAATGATTTAAGCTTTGTGCTTATGTTTAGAGGGAGTAGATAGGATGCGGGTGTCTAGGCCCTAGTAAGAGGATTTGACTTTTAACTCAATGAGTTATAAACCTTTCTCGTGAGGCACTTTTTGGCATAGCCAACCTCCGCATCAAGTAAGGTTCTAAACTTGATTGTAGAATCTTGCACACGCACACAATTCATGAATCAGTTGATGATATCATGATTGCTTTGTGTCATTGGTTTTATGTCCATCAAGTGATTTAACATGTCATATCATTTTTACACATTTTAAAATTTTGTTTGATTAATATTCATAAACCACTAGAGTATTTTGATGGAAATTATGTTAGTGCATTGTGATGGGCATTACACTCAGGGGTAGTGTTTTGTTTTGGATAAAAATTGAAGAAAAAGTGTTGTTAAAACATTTTTGTCTGGACAACTTACAATTGTGTCCAGACATGGCTTCAAGTGAAACCCTGTTTTTTTGACCTGTCTTGACATGCCCCCTAGGAGCTAAAGCATTTTTTCCTTTTAAAACACAAAAACTTGTCATTTTTCTCTTTTTAGTTTTGAAACTCCCATCCTCTCTCTCACATTACTTGGTCTGGCTTGCTTATAAGTGATTGTTGCATCATACATCCATCCAACCTCAAATCCGATTATTGGTAAGTAAGTTTCTTTCTTGAACTTTACTTTGGGATTTTTATTTTTCATAATCAAAATCTACGTTTTGGATTGGGATTTGGGTGATTCTTGCTCATTGTGTTGCTATGTTTGGTTGATATGAGTCTTTTACAGCATTAATTCATATGTATTGAGGTGGATTTGCATGTTCTCACATGTTGTTGCTTGATTGCATTTTTGGTATGCACATGATATGCTTGATAAAATGCCTCAAAGAAATTTATGTTGCAGTTTGGCTTTGAATCACTTAGTTTTCTCTTATAGGACATTCCATTTATGCATCGTGATTAATTATATGCATTGCAATGTCATGAGATGTGAATTTGCATGTTTTCGGTATTTGAACTCCTTTGTAATTTTGTGGTTGAGTTCTTCCATGATAGCTGATTGTCATGCATTGAGCATATCATATTCAAGCATTATGATGAACACTGATGCACTAACTTGGCATGATTGCATATTTTTGAGTTTTGATTTTCAAAATAGCATAAAACCTTGTTTTGGTTGTTTTGAAATTCCAGCGGTTGTGTGCATTGATAAGGTTTTATGCTATTTTGAAAATCATAACTCAAAAATAAGTAATCATGCCAAGTTAGCGCATCAATGTTGATCAAATTGTATGAATACGATATGCAAATATTAAGCCAAAGCATCCATCAACAAACACATAACACAATATTTTTGTTGACGAAGAGAAAAACCTTGTGCCAAGGAAAAACCTATTCAGAGAAGCCAAAACCAAGATTTCACTTTACTAACAAAAGAACTAACTACAGGCAATAGTAAAACTTACAACCCCTTTTGTAACTTTACCAAGACAATCTGTAGAACGACCCGCTCCTCACATGTCTCAGCTCCAACTCCCTAGTTGGTCGTCCTTCAAAAAGTGAACTCCTTACCAATCACCACATGTAGACTTCAATTGTAGCTTTGATTGTGCAATCACAGCACGATAGCTTGAATTCCCATCCATGAATCTTCACACGAACAAGCTCTTGGAACAACACTCAAGAACCTTGTGTAGTATCACACCAAGGTCTTAGGAATAGACCCTTAATACTCTCTATGGATCTCTATGGAGGCTCTAAAAATCGTGTCTGAGAGATATAGAGAGTTGAGACAAAACGGGCTTTAAATCGCAATCACTCCAACCATATCTACTTATTAAATATAATTATTAATGTTTGGGAGAAATTATTGGATTCAAATATTAATACTATATATTAAAAAAAGTAGTCCATATTGGCCAGATTTTGACAACCAAAATGATGGCGACGATAGGTAGACTTTGACAATTTTCATTGAACCAACCGACTTCAAAAACCAAACTGATACAAACTAGACTATTTTACTCAATTTTGGGGCTTCATTTCTCAAAAACTAAACAAAAAATAAACAAATAAAATAAAATAAATAAATTAAGTGCCTATACCCAATCACGGTAGAGCCATTGAAACCTCCTAGCTACCACCCATTTGCCCATCAGTTGGGTTAGCTTTTCTTGACTTTCTTTTCCTTTTTCTTTTTTTAATTTTTTTCTTTTTGCTCATAACACTTTATATATAATTTAGCCATCTTCTTACGCTTTCTTGTTTATTGTTAAGAAAATAAAAATTTAACAGCATTTGTAGAGCCTTTTTTTTTTTTTTTTCCAAGTTGAATACGGAAGAAGACAGGATATGTTAAGCTATTTGATAGTGAATCATTCCTAGTAATTTGATAGGAATCATTATTATGCCTAGGGCAACAAGTTTAAATGATTACTATAACGCATATCTCCATCACTTAACTAGCTCAATAATGGCTAGGGATGTGCCACATAAAGAATGATGGTGGGTATTCCCTTCATTTTTTTTTTTTTTTTTTTGATTCAAATCTTATAAAAAGAGCCAATGTCAAAGCATTGCAGTAAGAGGTGAAACCCCTACGGGACATATTTGTAAATTCATGCTTGGACAATTGAAAATGAATATGTGTGTGAGTCTATTGGTTAGGCCCAGGAAAATGGGTTTGACTTTTGTATCTCATAGTTGTGCCTAGTTAGCATGTGAGACTCTCTCTCATCCTCACATATGTGTGTCTTGTCCTCGCTTGTGAATCGCTTCACTCACATGACTTGACATGTCTGTGACATTTTACATCGTCTGGGTGTGAGAAAGAGGATGTGCTTATATACAACATGCTCTCTCTAAATGGTATGAGGCCTTTTGGGCTCAAATCCAAGAACAAAACTGTGCGGGCTTGCCCAAAGTGGACAATATCATACCACTTGGAGCGGGCTATTACATATGGTATCAGAGCCGGAGCCTAGCCTGAGATGGGGGGAGCGTGTACAAGCCCATGAGGGTCGCCTGCGAGGATGCTGGGTCTTAAGATGGGGTGATTGTGACGTCTTACATCGCCTAGGTGTAGGAAAGGGAATGCGCTTATATACAACATGCTCTCTCTAAATGGTATGAGGCCTTTTGGGGTAAAATCCAAGAACAAAACCGTGTGGGTTTGGCCCAAAGTGGACAATATCATACCACTTAGAGCAGGCTGTTACATACGGTATCAGAGCCGAAACCCAGCCTGAAATGGGGGGAGAGTGTACAAGCCCATGAAGGTCGCCAGCGAGGATGCTGGGTCCCAAGATGAGGTAATTGTGACGTCCTACATTGCATAGGTGTAGGAAAGGGAATGTGCTTATATACAACATGCTCTCTCTAATGGTATGAGGCCTTTTGGGGTAAAATCCAAGAACAAAACTATACGAGCTTGGCCTAAAGCGGATAATATCATACCACTTAAGGCGGGCTGTTACATATGGTATAGAGCCGAAACCCAGCCTAAAATGGGGGGAGCGTGCACAAGCCCATGAGATTAGCCAGCAAAGACGCTGGGTCTCAAGAGAGGGTGATTGTGGTGTCCTACATCGCCTAAGTGTAGGAAATGGGATGTGCTTATACACAACATCCTCTCTCTAAATGGTATAAGGCCTTTTGAGCTAAAAGCCAAGAACAAAACCGTGCGAACTTAGCCTAAAGCGGGCAATATCATACCATTTGGAGCAGGCTATTACACTTAGCGTTGACATTGCTTCCAATTCCTTGTGTGAGTTTGAAATACCATCATGTGCGCACATATTTAAAATTGATTGAGCTACACTTGCTGATTATTTTGAGTTCATCATTCTCATTTTTTTATGATTATTTATTGTGTGCACTTAATTTGGTTTTGATGGGGTGTCTTTGGATTTTCAAAAGGGCAAAGGGGAAATTAAAAAGATTTTTTTGTTCTTTTGGGCATCACGACGGGACCTTTTGTCATCATGATTGGTTTGTCTGATGTGGCATCTTAAAGTTTCTCATTTCGTGTGATGACGTAACAGCCTTGCGTCGTGACGGGAATTCACAGTTCTTTAGTGTGATGACGTAACTCTATTCTTCCCCATTTTGTCAAAAATACTCTTGTTTTGTGTTTTCTCTCTAATGTTCGGCCTCCCCAAGAGTTTTTCGGCATCTTCTATTCTTCCTTGGCTTTTGAGTGCTTCATTTCATTGCTCCGAAGGTATGATTGAATTCTCATCGCATTTATTTGGTTCTTGATGTTCTTATTTGTCAAAACACTCTTGTTTTGGGACTTTTGATTTTGTTGATGTTTGCTAAAATTCCCGTGCATCTGTGGCCTCATATGTGTTTTAGGATTGTTCCTTATGCTTCTCTTGCCTTACATTTCATTGTTAGTTTATTGATTGGAGCTCATTGGATTCTAGGGTTTGATTTTCTCTAATTTGGGGATTTCTTATTTCTTGCTCTAATTGAGAAATTGGTGATTGATTTGTGTATTTTATGTTTAGAGATGTAAATACTTGCTTGTTCATGGTTCTGCACATGCTCTATTCTTGTGGTAAATTGTTGGAGGAAGATTGGGCTTCAAAATTTTCAAATTTGTGGCTTTTGTGGTCATTTTATGTTTGGTTGATTTATTGTATTCTTTGTGTTTGCCTTGGGTTACTGTATTTGAATTTTGTACTGGGATTTATTAATCTTGAACTTGAATTGTGCAATTGATCATGAATTGTACATTTCCCTAATGGTTCTTTTTAATGTCCTATTGTGTTTTGCTCCAATGCTCTCGGTAGATTGTTTGTACATTTTTCAAAGGGCATCTCTCATTGCGTGTTGGACCTTGTCTAAGCTAGTTGGGTTGGATAGATCTAGACTTGGAACCCTTTTGCATGTCCCACAGTTCGGGAAATACTTGGTTGGCTTATATGCTTTGGGTGTTTGTTTCTCCTTACAGTTATCATGTCATCCTCATCTCCTCCATAACAGAAAAGGACAAAAACCCAAGCTGGAAGAGATCTTGAAAGAAGAATCAAGTAGTAGAGAGGACTGAAAAGTTGCTTGTCAAGAGGGCTAGAATGGCTGCTGGACCTACACCGACTTTGGATGTACCTGCAACCATTGTAGGTGATTCAGGTTTTAAGGTAAGGTTCCCAATGTTGAAAAAGCAGCAGCTCTTCCTTGATCAGTTTTGCAACCAAAAGGTAATCATTGAGCATCCTATCACTCTTCTTGATTTCTCCTCTGATGAGTTTTCGTTCATTCCTCCAATTTTTTAGGGTTGGGGTTGGCGTTGTTTTACCAGTCCTCCTCATGTTGTTTACGTTGATATCGTTCTTGAATTCTACATGAACATTTCTAGGTTTAGTGAAAAGACCTCTTCTCTCACAATTTATGCAAGGGGCAAGGTCATTTCTTTAACCCTTGTTGCCTTGACCAAGATTTGGAATATTCCCTTTGAGCCTTGCCCTAAATTCACTTATCCCCCTGACAAAGCTCCTTCTCGTGAAGAGCTTGGTGAGTTCCTTGGTCTTACCTCTTGGACTAATAGCTTGTCATCTTTTCCTGTCGATTCCATCCAACTCCCTGCTCGCATGCTTGCTCACATGATTATGAACAATCCTTTTCCTATCTTATGGCACAGTGATTTTACATATATAATAGAGCCTTGTTCTTGCATGCTCTGATAAAGGGTTGTAAGATTGATCTTTGCTCATGCATCATAGAACCCATTGTTGACATCTATGAACCAGAAAATCTTACCTTTGCTTATGGTGGTGTCATAGAACTCATTGCTGACATCTATGGCTCTTATTTGCACTCCTTTGGATCGAGATTCTATTGCCAAATTTGATGTCAAGTCTAAGGGGAAACCTTTTGGTTCTCAGCCTTCCTCTTCTTCTGTTGCTACTGCTCCCACTGCATCTGATGTTTTTTCTTCAACAGAGTTTCTCAATCACATTGCATAGATGTTTGAAGCCAAAATAGAATTCTTTGGAAGACAAGTGGATGACTTGAAGAAGGAAAATGCCGATTTAAAGATGGAAGTTGCTGCCTTGAAGACTCAACTTGATAGTCACTTCTTTGTTCAATGTAGCCTTGAAGTCTCTTCTTTAGCGGATTCGTCAAGAAGAATGTTATGATGAATATCAAGATGATGATATTTATGAAGATATTTTAGCTATTGTTTCTCCTCGTGTAAGGGAGCTTTTTCAATTATTGTATGAGTTTGTGGATCCCTCGGTCTCTACCTCGACTTTGAAAGACTTGTTTCAAGATGTTCAAATCCTCTTCATCATCCTCTTCAAGATGCACAGAATCTCCTTGAGGACCTCATTGTTGACCCTCCTAGGGATGGGGAGTAGTGTGCTTTGGTCTTTCCACCTTTGTCCTTCGTGACAAAAAGGGGGGAGAAGTTTTTGTAATGGAAAACTCTTTTAGGCAGATGACCTCTACTTGAGGGGGAGATGATTTTCTGCCGTGGGAGTTTGTGTTGACATTTTTTCCTTTTTAGTTGTGGTTTCTTGTGACTTTTTGAGCTATGTTTAAGTTCTCCTCTGTATATTTTTTGTATCTTGACTATTGTTAACTGACTTCATGATATTTGTAGAACTCTTATGAGAGTAGTTGAATAGGTATATGTCTTTATTTCAAATTCATGCATGCTTTATGTTATTTTGTCACTCCCTTTGTGTGTGTGATCTATTTTGTCAAATTTCAATGCTTTTAATGAGTTTACTTTTGATCTACAAAGAACAGGTACAAGGCACATTTGATCTACCTTGGTCTAGTTGTTTTTTGTTAGGCTTGGGTAGGGTTGCAAGTGTTGTTACTTTTTTTTTTTTTTTTTTCCAGTATTTCTAATTGAGTCTCCGTTGTAGTAAGGTTTTCCACTGAATGGCCAAAGGGGGACATTGTTAGCTTCAAGAAATTGGTTTCATTTGGTGTGCAAAATCTTATATGTAATTCTTTTCATTACCCAAGGCTTCCGTATGAAAATGTCAAGGCATTGGAGGTTTTTCAGAGTTAGTGGTTTGTCCCATTCAAAGCCCATGTTAAATGGCTAGTGACAAAGAGCCACAAAGAAGTCTATGCCAACTGCCGTTCAAAGCCCGTCATAATTGGAACATGACGCGGAGCCATAGAGAACTCTCAGCCTATTTCCATTCAAAGCTTGTCATAATGGAGACGTGACGTAGAGCCAATTAACACTTAGTCTCTAAGGGGGGACAAGTACTAGGGGAGGCTAGGAATAAAACCCTATCCTCCACCACTATGTGTGGCGCATGGGGCTAGGGTTTCGCCCCTAGCCCATGCGCCCCATAAGCTTTGTAGCTGGGCTGGGTTTTATCCAAGCCCAGTACCACTCCTGAACCCCTGACCAATGTCTCACAATGGTCCATATTTTAAAATAAAACATGATCCAAATAAATAAATAAAAGCCCGTCATCGTGGTCAAATTAAATCACCTTGAAGAATTACCCAAAGGAAAGTAAATAAATAAATAATAACTAGCCTCAATAGGCTCATCTCATGATTTGTCACAGACTACTATTAATTACAATTAATTCAACTAAATAATTGTATTTGAACTTTACTTAATATTTTGAATTAATCTCTTAGATAATTCATATTTTAATCATTTCATTCATCTACAAAATATTTTGTAGTCGAATTAAAGTCAATTAGATTGTCACTTTAATTCACTACTTCTTATTCTTGAGTGCCCAATTTAATCACATAATTATTCTCTCACTTGTGAAATATCACTTCATCAAGTATAAGTATTTTAGTATATTTTACAAAAATGCCCTTGCCATGGACTAAGATAACTAATCCATTAAATCTATCTAAGGGGAAAATTTCCTATTATTTGATCTAGTCAAAGGATTTTGATTCCTTATTGAGGATGGAGTTTTCACAATGCTACATGTGATCACCCCAACTTACCGAGAATTTTGACCGCTGTAAGGTCTCACTTCTAAATGCATCAAAGTGACATTCACTTTACATTTGAGTTCGCGACCCTCTTATGATTTTGAATCAATGTTATAAGAAGTCTTTGAGATTTACATCATTCATTTTAAGAGTGTTTGAAAGGAATGAAAACTCCAATGGTGCGTTCAATGCATTGTATATGCACCAACACATTATCCAAAAGTCACTGTTTCACACGATCAAGATAGATAATCATGATTAATGCGTTACAGTCTTAGCAAATGAAATGTCAAATTCCATTACTGACTGTGAACATTAAATTGTAAATTGCAAGGTTTTTGGTCTAAGATCTTTTGTGTGATAATCTTGTTACTCCCACCATAAAATATGTTCTATGCAGTCTAAGGACCATTAATTTACATGTATATGATAAATAACAATCACAAAGCATAAACATGTAAATAAGTTATATGCGTATTGGTCATAAATTAAAGAAACATCTTTATTTTATTTAAATCAAAATGTCCTACAAAATAATTAGGATTTAAGGCAATATCCCTAACATATAATTCAGAAAATAAACAACTTTATTTAAGAAACCAAAATGTCACACAAGAGAAATTGGCTTTTATGGCATAAACCCTTGCAAGACTTACATAAATAAAATAAGCAATAAAACAAGTAGCTTTTTATCCATACAATCCAACTATCCAAGATCCCACGCACCAACATGTAACGCCATCTTACATACCCTGAAACTACCAATACAAATTAAACAAGTGAGACAACCTTTTTGTATATATATTATATAACAAGGGGAGTGGGGGGGGGGGGGGGGGGGGGGGGGGGGGAGAGTCATAATGGGAGGAGAATAAAAAATAATATAATAAAAAAAAAATACGAATTATGAACCTTTCATTGCCATCCTAAAATGTATAAAAATGTTAAGTGTTATTTGACAATGTATGAGAACATTTATCCGCATATATTGCATAACAATATCTTCTCCAAGAGATCACACATCAACCCTCTACATCTCTCGGCTTGGGCAAAAGCAAAGGAGAGGGAGATGGAAGAAAGAAAGAAAATTGGGGGAAAAGAAAAGGGAGAGGGGGACCAAATAAGGGCTTAGCCCCTTCTTGTTTTTGTTTTTCTTGTTTTCCTAATTCCAAATAATGAGATAAGTAGATAAGAGATATCCCAAGAGTAATCCAGCTCCACACATGGGTTCGGATAAGATTTCATTTTTATTTTAAACCTCAAAGTTTTCTAAACTATACTACTACTACACCCACTTTATTTTCAATTCTACCATTTGTTAATTAACATTTGACCCCTATTTAACTTAACTACAGCTTACCCTTACAAATACTCATTTATCACACTAGATCTTATCATTACTGTTTTATTATTCTAACTAACTCATAACCCGCACTATGCGCAGGATTCTTCATTATAATTTAATTTCAGATTTTAAACACATTTTTATCGTACTTTTTATTATAGGTTAAAAAATGCTTGTAAAAAAAAATATATCATACCCAAATAAAGTAAAACTTTTTAAAATATTTGTTCAGATAGGTGTAGTTTATAACGAAAAGAAGTATAAAAAAATAAAATAATAATAATAATAGCAAAAAGAAAATCTAAATTCCAAATATTACAGCATTCAATGGTCAATATGCTGATGTAATTTTTTGTACAGCACCTAAGCCAAATCCGACAAAATAAAACAAAAATTTTCACTCAACATTTAATGCTTAATCAAATAATTTTTTTTTGCCTTATTTTGCTTTCAAAAGCAGAAAAAAAAAATAATAAAAGTAAGAAGAAAACCTGTAGATTATGATTATCAAAGCATTAATAAAAAATAAAAATTAGTAGGAGTCTCTAATATTATTGGTGTGATACATATTACATTTCAATACAAATAAAACCTATATAATTCTGAACATTCTCAAAAAAAAAAAAAAATGCATAGCAAACTAAACAAAATGGCTGAAAATCGAGTAAATCATACAAATGAAAACAAAAATAGTCAAATGAACTAAAAAATAAGACACTTAATTTTAGTTTAATCCATATAAATTAAAACATGTTAAAATCTTTGTGCCCATATAAATAATTTATAACAAAAAAGAAGTATAAAGAAAAAAAAAAAAAAAAAAAAAAAAAAAAAAAAAAAGGCAAGAAAAAAAACATGGTTTAATCTAATTCCCAAAGCATTAATAAAAAAATTAGCATGAATCTATGATATTGTTAGTGTGATACCTATTCTATTTAAATACAAATAAAACCCAAGTAATTATAAACATTTAAAAAAATACCGAACAAACTAAACAAAATATTTTTTTACGAATACAAAATAAAACAAAATCTTTCATTAAACATTTAACGCAATCAAATAAATCCTCACATCATGTTCAATGCTTAATATCTCTTTGGTGTTTCAAAAGTATTTTTATTCCTTTTTTATGCACAACAATCACATAATGGCTTGTTTTGCTTTCACAAGCATAAAAACACTTTTAAAAAATGGCTAAAAATGGAGTAAATCACATAAACAAAAAGAAAATAAAAAAAAAATCTGAAACTATAAAAGTCTTTATCTTAGTTTAATCCATATACATTAAAATATGTTTAAATCTTTGTTCCCATAGGTATACATGATTTAAAATGAAAAGTATAAAGAAAAAAAAAAATCAAGAAGAATACATAGTTTAATCTAAATATCAAAGTATTAATACAAAATTAGTAGGAATCTTTGTGTGATACATATTATATTTCAATACTAAAACAACACAAATAATTCTGAACATTAAGAAAAAAAAATACAGAGAAAAAAACATTTTTTATGAAAATTTATTCACATAGGTAGACATGGTTGAAAATGGAAAGTATAAAGAAAAAAAAATAGCAGAAGAATATCTAGATTCTAATTATAAAAATGCATAAAACACAAAGTCCTTTAACCTCTTCAAAACCGAAAAATAAAATAAAAAATAAAATAAAATTATTTACTTCAACACTCTGTTCTTCTCTTGAATATCGTTGTTGTATGCTCTTAATTTCACAATTCAAGATGTTTCAAACCCTAAAGAGAGATGTATAAATAACCAATCTAAGAGAGTAATATGATTTTTCAGCTTACTTGTACGGTTTCTTTAAAATTAATCCATGCAATACCTATATAGTTAATTATTGGTAGTTAATGTAGTACGCGCGTTCTTAGTTTTAAATTTTCTTTTTATTTTGGAGAGTCGTAAATTTTGAAACCATAATATTGCACATTAAAATTTTGAACTTAATGAAATCTCATATAAGGAAAATTTTTGAAATAAAATTTTGGAGAAAAAAAAAAATCTAACCACTTAGAATTATGCATGTTTTTAATTTTAAGTTTTTTAAAAAATCTCACAACTTAATACAGCTATAATGGCACTTAATAATATAATGTGAAAAATTCCTTATTTTGGTCTCATAAAGATTAACACCCATGATCTTTTTCAACAAAGCACAATAAATTTATTAAAATCATGACAAAACCGATTCAATCTTTAAAATTCACCGGTTTTTTAAGTATAAAAAACCGATTCAGTGTTTAAAAATTATGGGTTCACGCCACGTGTCATAATTCTCCATTGCACAAAGAATATTGCATGAATATATATAAATCACATAAAATTTTACTATCAAAATAACCATATTTTTAGTTTTAATTCATATAAATTAAAACATTTAAAATATTCTCATATGTGTAGTTTAAAATGGAAAGAAACATAAAAAATAAATAGCAAGAGAGAAACCTGGATTTTGATTATCAAAGCATTAATAATAGGATTAATAATAAGAATCTATGATATTGTTAGTGTGATACGTACCTATTGTGTTTCGTATAATTTTGAACATTAAAAAAAAAAAGTATTTCAAATTTAATGTTTAATTAACTCTTTAGTGTTTTAAAAGCATTTATACTCCTTTTGTGCACAATAATCAAATAAAATTTTGTCTTTTTTGGCTTAACACTTCCAAAAAATAAGTGAAAATCTTGAAAATTACATAAAAGAAAAACAAATATCCCATAAAACATTCAAATGAATTAAAACATAAGATCCTTATTTTTAGTTTAATTCATATAAATTAAAACATGTTAAAATATTTGTTCTCATAGGTGTAGTTTAGAATGAAAATAAGTATGAAAAAGAAAAATAGCAAGAAGAAAACCACGATTTTGATTATCAAAGCATAAAATAGAAAATTAGCAGGAATTTTTTTTATTGTCGATGTGATACCTATTATATTTCAATCCTATATAATTCTAAACATTCGAAAAAGCAAATAATCAAAAAAAAAAAATCTCATAAACATTCAAATGAAGAATTGCTCAACCAAAATTTCACAAAAAAAATGGAAAGATATTTAGATTTCAACAAAAAAATATAAAATACTAAAGAGTCCTACTTATATCATTAATTGAGAGAGAGAGACTACTTGTACCATTAATAGATATATATATATATATATCATTAATTGAGAGAGAGAGACTACTTGTACCATTAATATATATATATATGAATAATGATTCAATGCCACCCAAATATACAACTTTTCACCACCTTGCCTATGTGGCAGGGTGGTCCCCCACTACTTTTTGAGATTTTTTATTTTTTAAAAATAAATTAAGGGGGGGACCACCTTGCCACATAGACAAGGTGGTGAAAAGTTGTATATTTAGGTGGTAGTGAATCATTACTCTATATATATATATATATATTAAATAGATCGGTTCAATTTTATTTAATGAAAGACCGGTTCAGTACTTAAATGACCGGTTTAGTCACTAAAAAGTATGGGTTGGTGCCACGTGTCACCATTCTATGCCATTCTAAGGAAGAACTCGACTTTTATATATATATATATGATTCAAAAAAGCAAATGAACAAAAAAAAAAAAAAAATCTCATAAACATTCAAATGAAGAATTGCTCAACTAAAATTTCACAAACAAAATGGAAAGATATTTAGATTTCAACAAAAAAATATAAAATACTAAAGAGTCCTACTTATATCATTAATTGAGAGAGAGAAACTACTTGTACCATTAATAGATATATATATATATATATATATATATATATTAAATAGATCGGTTCAGTACTTAAATGACCGGTTTAGTCACTAAAAAGTATGGGTTGGTGCCACGTGTCACCATTCTATGCCATTCTAAGGAAGAACTCGACTTTTATATATATATATATGATACGATACCATTAACTTTCTTTTAACTTGTTTTATTTATTAATTAATTAATTAACTAGCAGCAGCTTTATTTAGATTTTTCTTAAATTTAAGGAACTAAACTACTTTTTGCTTCCTTATTTAAATAAACTCCACAATATTTTCCCTTATCATTTTCCTATATCATTTAAATATTCTTTAAATTAAATTCTAGGGGAAAGTAAGAGGAAAGTGAAAACCATTTAAATCTTCTTTTAAATAAATGTTATAGGAAAGAGAAAGAAATGTTAAAAAAGTGACTTTCGACCCCCACAACTACCAAATTGTGACAAGTTAGCTCCTCTATTAAGTTTCGGCCATTCCCATTTAGCCATTTGAGGGTGGCTGAACCATCCTCAATTTTTTTTCCCTTTTTGTTTTTTGTTTGCGTTTGTTTTGGTTTTAAGCTTTTTTTTTTTTTTTTTTTGTTCTCTTTTTTATTTTCTTTTTACACTTTACCCCAAGGGCATTTTTGGGAGTTTAGGTGGTTAGAAGTCACTGCGATACACGTGACAGACATTCCATCTAAAAGATGAAAAAACTTAATAGATGGGCTAATATGTCAAAGTTTGGTAATTTATGAGAGTCGCATGCCACGTTTTGGGAATTTTACATGGTTAAACATCGCGTGCAATACATGTGACTGAGATTCCGTCTAAAAAGATAGAAAAACTAAATGGATTGGCTAACTTGTCACAGTTTGCTAGTTTTTGGGGTCGAATGTCACTTTTTGAACTTTGGAGGTTGAAACGCAAAAGTGGTCATACTTCCACCGAGGGGGGAAGGGTAAATGTATTTTCCCCATATTAGAATAATGTTATGGGAACCAAAAGTGCTACCCTCGACTTTTGGTTCCCTTCGTTTAGGGTACCCCAAGAGAGTTTATTGAAGGGTTTTTTTTAGAATTTTTTTCTACCTTTAGGGAAGGGAATGAGATTTAGGAAAGCTGTTGCTAGTAATCTAACCAAAAACAAACCAAAACATAAATTGATTACCTTAACATAGGTAATGCAAATCAAGGTGTGTGTGTGTGTGTGTGTGTGTGAAGACATCAAGCTTGGGTCAAAACACAGTCTATGTGAGAAATTCCTCACAACCGTTCAACTACTTGTACAAGGATCGAATGCTCATGATGATTTAATGCATGGAAATATTCATATAGCATACAATCAAAGCATCACACGTCAAATCCAAGGCATAAAATATGGATTATTGTAGGTTTGAAAACATGCCCCACTTTAATCAACCACTTAACATGAGGAATTGTACATAACCATTTGCAAAACACAAGCATGGTTTTGAGATCGCAATATTTCAATCGATTAAGTTTTCACATAAATTCTTTGAACACATGCTAATCCGAAAGCATTTTTCGAAATAACGTATAGATGTAATCTTTTGATTGTAGTAAGGTCTCACTCTTAAATATATCAAACTAACATTCACTTTGCATTTGAGTTTGCGATCCTCTCTGAATTTAGAACAAATGTCATAAGAAGTCTTGGAGTTTCATATCATTCAGAAGTCACCACTTCACATGATCAAGATAGATAATCATGATTGATGTATTACAGTCTTAGCAAATGGAATGCCCAATTCCATTATTGACTCCGAACATTAAATTGCAAACTACAAGGTTTATGGTTTAAGATCTTCTGTGTGATAATCTTGTTAGTCCCACCATAGACTATATTAAATGCAATCTAAGGACCATTAATTTACATGTATATCATAAATAACAATCACAAAGGATAAACATGTAAATAGGTTATATGCCTAATGCTCATAAATATATCAGCAAACAAACATCTATATTCATTTAAATCAAAAGGTCTTACAAAATAATTGGGATTTAAGGCAATATCCCTAACATATAATTCAGAAAATAAACAACTTTATTTAAGAAACCAAATGTCAAACAAGAGAAATTGGCTCTTAGGGCATAACCCCTTCCAAGAGTTACATAAATAAAATAAGCAATAAAACAAGTAGCTTTTATCCATACAATCCAACTATCCAAGATGCCACACACCAACATGTAATGCCATCTTACATACCCTGAAACCATCAATACAAATTAAACAAGTGAGACAACCTTTGTGTATATATATTATATAACAAGGGGAGTGGAGGAAAAGTCATAATGTGGCAGAGATAAAAAATAATATAATAAAAAATACGAATTATGAACCTTTCATTGCCATCCTAAAATATATAAAAATTTTAAGTGTTATTTGACAATGTACGAGAACATTTATCCACATATATTGCATAACAATATCTTCTCCATAAGTTTGTGCATTCATGTCGTTAAGAGAGAGCTAGAGAAGTAGTTGGGAACCTTTTATTAACCTTGGAGCTCATCAATTTTAGATATAGACACTTAATGCTTGGTGATTTGCTCTTCAAAGCAATCTAATAAACATGATGCACTGCTGATGCCTTTATGTCTCAATTCCCCAAAACAATAATGTATGCAATGTCTCATAATAATGGGATATTTGTGTTTAGGAAATTCAAGATGTATTGGGTTTTTGAAAAGGCACCGAAAAATATTACGGATAATACATTGCTCCAAATCTGTTACTTCTACAAGTATTTCACATTTTTCAATTGTCTTTTCAAGGCAAATGTGATTATAACTCTGATCAAGTTGGAAGACGTGAAGGCTGATAGGAAGTGAAGTAGGACCGAGAGAGAAAGGGGTAGATTCAATGCCATTTACTTCGATTATTATGGCGAGAATCAACTCCATCATAACCAACACAAGTTTTTGGATACATTTCATAGCCATCATATGTTAACTTCCAATCTAGAAATCAATTCTCTTATATGGACGTCAAATACATAAATTCGCTTATATAGTTGTTTAATAATTGTAGGTTTTTGAAATATGATAATATTCTAGTTAAATAACTTTTCTTTCAAGTAATGTCTTTTGCTGGACCATAAGGTTTTACAATATTTTTTTACACAATTAGTATTTCAATATTTGCAAATGTCAACTACAATGAAAAATTAATGTAAAAGAACAAGTGAAGAGGCATCATCCAATAGTCACAAGATATTAGATCATAACCTCCATTTGAAAAATATTTTTCATTGTAATAAATGGTGAAAATTACAAGTAAAAGTAACATGTCAAAATATCCACATTTATTGTAAAAGACAACGAACAAAAGAACACAAATAAATTCTTAAAAATTATGACAAGGTATTTGAAGTCGAGATGTGATACATTGCCATCTCATGACACAACTTCTGATCACCTTTACCCATGTGGCAACTTTTACTTTTACTTCCTCTTTTTTTTTTTTTTTTTTTTTTTTTTTTTTTTTTTTTTATAGGAAAAAAACCCTAAAGCTAGTTAGGGGACCACCTTGCCACATGGGCAAGGTGGTCAAGAGTTTTGTTTTGGGGTGGCAAAAGATCATATCTCTTTGAAGTCAATCGGAAGGAATCGACATGCGAGTGTAGAAAGGGTTAAATACGATAGAAAATAAAATAAAATAAAATAAAGGAGGTGAAGACAAAATTTAGTATTAATTTGCTAAAGTAATTGAAAAGTTAGTTATTGAAAATAAATTTAATTATTTTCACATAAAGTGTCAAAATGCCTTAATTGCCCCTATTCCTTTGAGTTCCTCATAATCACATTATATAATTTATAACCTTTTAAGAAATCAAAGTAGCAACAAGACAATATTTGAACCTACATATAAATAAGGGTGGTATTTACATTAAAAAGAAAGAATTACTCACAATAGATGTAACAATACGATAGCCATATGAGCTTCCATTAGGTTGCTTCATATTAACCTATAGGGATTTTTTTAAAAAAAATAACACCCTTGCACTTTGACTTCGGTATCAAATTAATCCATACACTTTAAATTTGAACAATTTACCCCTTACTCATTAAATATGTGATAAATCAAAACATATGTTAAAAATTATCTCTTAAACTTAAAGGAGTTAGATATTATATATATATATATATATATATATATATATATATATATATATATATATATATATATATATATATATATATATATATATATATATATATATATATATATCCTTTACGATCTATTCCAATTATTAAACAATCATGATTTCCTATATAGTGCCTTTTACAAGCCTTATGCTCTGTTTGTTTCGACGTAAAATGTTTTTTGTCATAAAATATTTTCAACAAAATTATTTTTCAGAAAAAAAAATAATAATAATTTCTCTGAAAAATATTTTATGGCGTTTAGCTTGTACGAAAAAAAATAAAATTTCCGAGGGGGGAGGGTACCTACCACCACCATTTGAGCTGACAAACCATTTTCTGATAACTACCCAAACTATCAATTGTGGCATTTGACCCCTTGAACTGCCATTTCCTTTCAATTGACACCCTTTGTTAGTGTTTGATCTAAAATGGACAAAAAGTTGCACACCTGACTTACACGTTTTACTTGAAATGTCCAATTTATCCTTCAATCAAAGAAAAAATTAAAAAAATAAACTGCTGGGTTGAAGGGTAGCTAGACTGGTTTTTTATGGTTGGTCGAATCACCCCCTCAACCCTAGGGGATGGTTCAGCCACCACCTTAAGGATCTTAGGATTGCATGAACTACACACCGTAGCTGCAAGAGTGGTTCAGCCACCCCAGTCATTTTTTGGAAGTGGCCACAACACTTTCTCAACTAAAATATAACGCCCCTAAAATTAATTAATTAGGATAATTAACCTGAAAATTTGTTGGTAGTGCTTCTCAAATTAATTAAAGGGTTAAATACATTTTTGGTACTTGTGTTTTAAAAACTTTATTTTTTGGTACCTCAGTTTCAATTTATACTAAAGATGGTACCTGTGTTTTGGGAAAAGATGGATTTGGTACCTCCATCTATTTTTTTGTCTAAAATTTAACGGACTGCACGTGTCTACTCTATGGTGTTGACACGTGGTACAATCTAAAAATATTAAAAAAATAAAAATAAAAATGTTTAAAAATTATAAAAAATAAAAATAAAACTTAAAAACAAATATTAAAAACTTTTTTTAAAAAAAAAAAAAAGTGGTGGTTAAGCCATCCCTTTGGGAGCCACCCCCATTTTGGCCAAGGGGGAGGCCCAGCCACCCCCAATGGCCATAAAATAAAATAAAAAAGGTGAGGGTTTTGGCCTTTGGGGGTGGCCGAACCACCCCCAGACCGGCTGGGTTGGGGATGGCGGACCCACCCCCATAGCCCTTGGGGTTGGTTTGGCCATCCCCTAGGACCAAAAACCTTACAATTTTTTTTTTTTTTTTTTAGAGGGTTTTGGCCCTTGGGGGTGGTTCAAGGGCCAAAACTCTCACTCTTTTTTTTTATTATTCTTTGGCCATTAGGAGTGGTTAAGCCACCCCTATTTTTTTTTTCAATTTTTTTTTTTTGATTTTTTTATTATTTTCAATTTTTTATTAATTTTTAAACATTTTTATTTTCTATTTTTTTTTTTAATTTTTTTTCGATTGTGCCACGTGTCAACACCTTAGAGTAGAGTCTAGACACGTGGCAGTCCGTTAAATTTTGGACGGAAAAATAGACGGATGTACCAAATCCGTCTTTTCCCAAAACCCAGGTACCCTTTGTGAAATAAATTGAACTAAGGTACCAAAAAATAAAGTTTTGAAACCACAAGTATCAAGAAGGTATTTAACCCTTAATTAAATTGTCATTAACTGGGAATACTACCCTGTAACCCATATGAGAGTGAATGAAATAATGGAATGCAGAAAAATATGATCTGAGTTACAACTAACACCTCAATAATATCTCTTAAATAGTTACAATCCAAAATATCTAAACGGTAACAATAGCTAGCTAACTACAAAACAACACCAATGAGATGCATCAACACTAAAATTACAAATAAAGCACTGCCTCAACAAGACTTCGCTTCACAAACTCAATCTTGATGAAAGACTCAAACCTCCAACTCGCACTACCACCTGCTAAAATTGTAAAACAAATGAATTTTTTATAAGTGGAAAGTGTTGTAAATTTTAAATTACTCGCAAGTGCACGAATCATTTGCAATATAGTGTATGTACAAGTGTGATGTCGAATCCATAGGGAATTGTGTTGCGAAAATTAATTTCTATTTAAACTAATTCTATTTCAACCAATTTCCAAATTTTTGGGATTTTAATAAATAAATAAAAAATACATAAATAAAATAAAAGCAAAATAAAAGGTACTAAGGTTTTGGAATCCACACCCACCAAATCATAGCAATATATTCTCATGTTCATCAATACATATCCGAAGTTCTCACCACACAAAACTTATGTATGTTCTACTATGCTTCAAAAATTAATTAAATCGTTCAGTGAATCCGTTCTTTGTACAAATCACAAAAGATATCCAGTTTAAACCAAATCATCAAATGTATCCGTAAAACGAAACACACTGAATATCCAACGTTTTGATAAATAAAAACCCAAGCAATCAATTAAATGAAACTATCCCAAATCATCACCTGTATCCTTAAATCACAATAGATATCCAAGAAATCATCTTAATAATTGACTGGAAGTAGAACAATTAGAAATCAAAAACCCATAAAATCAAATAGCATAAACTAGCATGAAAACATAGTTGCTCTTCAAGGGTGAGGCTTCATCCTCAACCTTAGTTGAAATTTTAGCCTCTCATGGCAAAAGAAAGCATAAAGAAGCTACAAGAATGCATTAAAATGAAAGTAACTTACAAAAGATATGAGTTTTAGGTGAAAAACACCTCAAAATCCCTAAAAACTAGTGAAAACGGTGCTCTGCCTTGCGTCCCCCAAAAAAAAATGAGAAAAGAATGGTATTTATAGAGCTAGCTAGGGTTTCTGGAATCCAGGTCAGCATAAGTGCGCTCGAGCGCACTCGGGCATTCAGTAAGGCTTCCGCAGCGCAACGCACGAGCACTGCTGGCGCTGTGTGCGGGGGATGCGCTCAAGCGCATTATGCTGCACTCGATCACACAATTCAGAGGAAAAATAGTCAGCCCACTTCTCTGCAATTTCACAAGAAAAAATGCCATTTTTCTCTCAATAATCTAAAAAAAAAAAAAAAAAACAAACCAAAACTAGCCAAAACATCAAAAAATAACAAAACTAAAGGATTAGTTCATGCAAATTAATGGGTTCAAATATGTAATATTTGGCACTCATCAGAAAGAAAGCAATTTTGTAAGTCCACGACTTACTAAGTTATCATGGAATCAACTCATGTAATGTGCCAAATTTTGTTACACAAAAGAATGTTTACGGAATTTCAAGGGTTTACATTATTTGATTTTGAAAATTTGTCAACTCTACAATTATGCTAAGAAGAAACATAATGCATTTATGAAATCATTAAGGCATAACCCTAGAGACAACATATTTCAATTTTGAAATAGGAAAACATGCTAATGAGAAGAATAGTTTATAATATGTATAGTAGTGGTCATAACTATCTCCATATGGTCTATCCGTACCCATAATCCCTTCACGGTAGGGTTTGCGTGTCTCCAGGGACCTCTTATAACGCCCAAATTTATAATTCTCTATATAAGCCGAGACATTACTAACTTACATTCCCTAATTAGAGTATATAAAACTAGCAGCAAAATAAAATTTAGGTCCAACTGTTGATTGTCACTTAGACAAAAGGTTTTGAGCATCAAATTCTTAGTTGCTTTTTGCAAAAACAAGGAATGAAAAACAAACTTGGAAGCTTAATTTCCAAGCTGCACTATGTCTTCTATATATAGTGATTTACAAGATCAATCTAAGAAGGAAAGCTACAATGTGAACGTTTGTGAACGTTCCTATACAACTAGTGCAAAAAATATAAGGAAAGAAAATACAATACAATTAGGAAAAGAAAGGCTCAATTAGGTAGCATATAGCCGTTGGCCGTGTAAGGTAAAATATGAACGTTGGTGAGGATGCGGTTGCCATGTCTAGGTAGGTGACCACGAGTACGAGATTGCAGGCTCGGGATACACAGGATCCACATGATCGTGGTTAGTCTGATTTGGAGAAATTGCGTAATCACTAGGATACTGGTTGCTGGTTACGTAAGGCAAGTGATTGTATGGGTGATCTGCGGCACCTTGGTCAACAAGGGCTGCATGATCTGCGGAGTCTTGGACAGTAAGGACTACTGTCTTAACAGCCCCCCGCAAGCTGATGAGAGGGGCAACGATCATTAGCTTTCTCGGAGAAAAAGGAAACGGGCAGAGGTGAGCCCTTTGGTGAAGACGTCAACATGTTAATCATGAGTAGAGATGTAGCTAATTGTAATGTCCTTGTGAAGCACCTTTTCCCGGATGAAGTGGTAATCAACTTCTACATGTTTGGTTCTAGCATGATATATGGGGTTTAAGGCCAAGGCAATAGCACCCATATTATCACACCAGATTTTGGGAGGAGCAGGGAGACGGACCTGGAATGCTATGAAGAGCATCCTTAGCCAATAAAGTTCGTCTGTGGTTACGGCTAAGGAGCGGTACTCTACTTCGGTTCTAGAGCAAGAAACCACGGGTTGCTTCTTGGCTTGCCAGATAATCAATCTAGAGCCTAGGACCACGCTAAAGCCACCAATGGACCGGCGATCAGAGGGGTCCCCTGCCCAGTCTGAGTCATAGTATGCGTGGAGGTGTAGGGACCCTTTGGTGAAGCGGAGGCCAAATTCTGGGGTCCCTTTCAAGTAGCGAAGCACTCTCTTGGCAGCATTGAAGGGAGCAATTGTGGGGGAATGAAGGAATTGACATAGTTGGTTGACAATGAAGGAGATGTCGGGCCGTGTAAGTGTGCAATATTGAAGGGCACCAATGATATGTCAATACAAGGAAGGGTCTGGCAAAGGGTCACCGTCAGAAGTAGTGAGCCGTTTGCCGAAGGTACATGAGGCTGAGTATGGGTTAGCTCCTCCCATATTGACTAGATACAGTAAGTCCACGATATACTTGGATTGACTGAGATGCACGTGCTGATTATCCCAGTGCACATGGATTCCCAGACAGTAAGAGAGATTGCCAAGCTCTTTGAGCTTGAATTCTGCTTGCAAACTTGAGATCAAATGATTAATAACAAGCATATTATTGTCTGTGACAATAATGTCATCAACGTATGTTGTGAATTTTAAAATACTCGCAAGCGCATGAATCGTTTGCAATATAGTGTGTGTGCAAGTGCGAGGTCGAATCCACAGGAAATTGAGTTGCGAAAATTAATCTCTATTTAAACTAATCCTATTTTAACTGAAAAATAAAGAGACTTCTGATTTTTCGTGGGTGTGTGCAACATGTAACAAAATATCAAAAGTGCGGAATTAAAAGAGACAGATATTTTGTTGACAAAGTGAAAACTTAATTAAGAGAAAAATCACTCTGGGACAGCCAAACCCAGGATATCCACTATTCAGAAGACAAAGCTAGTTACAAAGCAGTAGCACTCACATACCCTTATGCAGTGGTCGTACCTTGAACTCTGACGTGTAACACAACACGAACACCTCCCAACCAAGTCACCTACTTGAAGGGGTCTTCAATGGAATCCTTTACCTTAGAGCCAACCCCTAAGATAGACTTCACACGAACAAATCACCACACACCAGCAACCGCTAGAGAGCTAGCAGATCTTCAATATCTCCCTACACACCCTCTCTAAGCTACAAGGAATTCACTACCGAATTCTGTACATAATACATGCCTAGGGGTCTCTATTTATAGGCCACAGAAACCTAAATCCTGTCTGATGCGATTTTCCTAAGCAGCGTCCGGACGGTAGCTGAGGGCATCCGGACGAACAATTGTGTGATCGGCTTTCCAAATTTGTTTGAAATTCTTTCCTGAATAGAGCCACGTCCGGACGGTGTTGCCCTAGCGTCTAGACGTTTGCACTTCAATTGCACGCAATTTTCATATTAAGGCTTGAGCATCCGGACCATGAAGACTGACGTCCGGACGATTGAACTTGTGTGGTAAACTTTTTTCATATTAAGGCTTGAGCGTCCGAACCATGGAGACTGACATCCGAACGGTTAAACTTTGTATGCAAGGCTTGCCTTATCAAGGATAGCGTCCGGACGGGAACACACATCGTTCAGACAGTTGCAGCTGTCTTCCCATACCTGTGTTTTGGAAAGAAATCTTTTGACTTGTCGAACATTGAAAGATGTCCGGCCGTGTTGCTGAAACATCTAGACGGATGCAACCTGGAGCAGTTTGAAGCTTCTCGACACAGAGGAAGGTTTGGACGGAAAGTTCTCGTCGTCCAGAGGGATGATGCTTTGATAGCTGAGCGTCCGGACGAAATGACCATGTCATCCAGACGGATGCAAGGGATTCGATTTCTTTGACTTGGAATCTGTGCAGAATCTTCTAGAAGTAACTGAATCCCTGATAAAAAGCATCATTACATAGAAGTGATTTTATCCAACAGAATGCAGCCAATAACAAACTAACATTAACCTAGTTCCAAATTTAGGGCTTTTTAACAAAAGAAAACATAAACTAAATAAATCAAAAGATAGGGTTCTAAGGTTCAAGAATCCATACCCACCAAATCATAGCAACATATTCTCATGTTCATCAACACATATTTGAAGTTCTCACCATACAAATCTTAGGTTTGTTCTACTTTACTTCAAAAATTGATTAAATCATTCAATGAATCTATTCTTGCACAAATCACAAAAGATATATAGTTTTGACTAAATCATCAAATGTATCCGTAGAATGAAACACACCGAATATCCAACATTTTGATAAATAAAAACCCAAGCCATCAATTAATTGAAACTATCTCAAATCATCACATGTATCTGGAAATCACAATAGATATCCAAGAATAATCTCAATAATTGAAGTAAAACAATGAGAAATCAAAAACTCATAAATTCAAATGGTGTAAACAAGCACAAAAATATAGTTTCTCTTCATTTGTGAGGCTTCATCCTCAACCCTAGTTGAGATTTTAGCCTCTCATGGCAAAAGAAAGCATAAAGAAACTACAAGAATCCATTAAAAATCAAAGAAACTTACAAAATATGGGAGTTCTAGGTGAAAATCACTCAAGAAACCCTAAAAACCAGTGAGAACGGCGCCTAGGGCGCTCTCCTAGCGTCCTCTCCGAAAGAAATGAGAAAGAGGGGTATTTATAGAGCTAGCTAGGGTTTCTAGATATCCAGGTCAGCATAAGTGCGCTCGAGCGCACCAGGTCAGCATAAGTGCACTCGATCGCACTTTAGGTGCGCTCGAGCGCACTCAGGCATTCATCAAGGCTTCTGCGACGCAGTGCACGGGCGCTGTGTGCGAGGAATGCACTCGAGCGGTTTTTCACTCGAACAGAATCAAAGTCGCTCAATCGACTTGTGCTGTCTGATTTTCGTCTTCTCCCCACTTCTCTGCAATTACACATGAAAAAATTCATTTTTCTCTCAATGACCTGTAAAACACTACAACACCAAAACTAGTCAAAAACATCATAAAATAACAAAGCTAAATGTTTAACTAATGTAAATTAAGAGGTCCAAATATACAATATTTAGCACTCATCAACGTACACAAGAAGAAAAATATGGATAGAAGATTTATGAAGTAAGAATAATGAAGTGTTCACCTTAGATCTGACAAAACCCCTGTCAAGAAGAGCCTCGGATAATCGAGAAAACCAAGCTCTTGGTGCCTGCTTGAGGCCATAGAGAGGCTTACCAAGTTTGCACACATGGTTAGGGAATTGGGAGTTGACAAACCCATGTGGTTGTTCCATGAATACCTCTTCGGTGAGCACCCCATGCAAGAAAGCGTTGGAGACATCAAGCTATTTGAAGGGCCAGTTGAAATTGAGGGCAAGTGCCAAAATTAATCGAACTGTGGCAGGTTTGATTACATGGCTAAATTTCTCATTGCAATCAATGCCATCACGCTGTTGGAAGCCCTTAGCAACGAGGTGGGTTTTGTACCTATCAATGGTCTCATCGGCTTTTTGTTTAAGTTTGTACACCCAGTGAGGATTGGAGGCAGCCTGATTGTAAGTAGTTGGCTCACAGGGTAAAGTGGTAGCTAGAAGAGACCTTAACAAGTGCTTAGTGGCAGTGTAGAGTTTAAAGTCAGGGAAGGTTTCAGGTTTCAAGTTGCTTGTTTGGGATCTGGGGACACGATGAGTGATGGGTGCTGTGAGGGTACTAATCTAGTGAGAAAGGTCTTGGTGAGTTACAGGAACCATAGCTATTGGTTCGATGTTGGATAAGGGAGGAACCAGTGGAGGATCCTGCAGAGTAATAGCAGGGTTGTCTATTGGAGTGGAGTTGATCGGCAAGGCAGGTGCAGAATACTCTACTACAGAACTGTTGGTTGTAGTTGAGGGAGAGTCTGATTTCGATTGTGGAAGAGAGTTGATGTCCAAGTTCTCTGATGAGGGTGTGTCAGGCTCAACAGCAAGTGGTGAAATCCCTGCAGCATCAGTAGGAGAGACAGAAGTGTTTCATGTGTGAACAGTGGGCAGTGAGTTAAGAGAATAAAAATGAGTAGGCAGTAACACAATACCTGTTGAAGGGGAGTTATCCTTTGCAAAAGGCAGTGTAGTAGTGGCCTTTGTCTGGGCAGGGAAGAGGTTTTCATTAAAAATAACATTTCGGGAGAGGTAAATTCTTGAGGTAGTTGGGTCCATGCACCTATAACCTTTATGATTGGAGCTATATCCTAGGAAAATACACTGCTTACTTCTGAATTCCAGCTTATGTTTATTGTATGGTCGAAGGAGAGGGTAGCAGGCACAACCGAAAACTCTCAAATCAAAGTAAGAGGGTTTAGCTTTGAAAAGTTTTGTATATGGGGTGGAATTCAACAGTGTGTAAGAGGGCATGCGGTTGATGAGGTATACAACGGTGAGGCAAGCTTCCACCAAGTATTTGGGAGCTAAGAGGTAAATGGAATTGTGCAAGGAAAGCTAGCCCTATCTAATGACATGTGATGTGAGTTTAAAAGAGTACTCGCAAGTGCACGAATTGTTTGCAATATAGCGTTATGCAAGTGCGAGGTCGAATCCACAGGGAAATGGTCAAAAGTTAGTGTTTTGCTTAATCAACCTCATTCTAACCTAGTTCCAAGAGTTTGAGGGTTAAACATGCACCAAAACTGATAAGTTAAAGAGGAAGAAATGAAATATGTAAAAAGGGACTAAGGCTAGGGAATTCACCAAACCAAATCCAACAACTCACTCTTGGTTTCCACTTGAACACCCAAAGAACATTAAGCTTAGGGTGTCATTCAAGTTTCTCAACCATAAACCTTAGAACCATTAAATGAATCCAACTCAAAGATAAATCACAAAGAGTAACCATTTGAAATCAAATCATCCATTGTATCCATTCAAAGAATAAATCAAAATGGATATCGTCTTTCAAACCGATAAAATAATGTATCCATCGGTTAAAACACATCAAATGTCCTATTTCTACCACCAACCACATTCATTGCAAAAGATAAAGCATTAAATGAATGGAACTTGAACAACATAATGATATAACATTAAATGTGCAAGTAGTACTACAAGAGTGTGAGTGTCATCAATGGAGAGGTTTCATCCTCAACCTTAGTTGAGAGTTCTAGCCTCCCATGACTAAGAACACCACAAAAACTTGAAGAACAAACATGAAAATGGAAGAAAAACTTTACAAAGCCAAATGTCTAAAGAAAAGAGCTACTGAAATAAACTACAAAATGCACGAAATTAAACCTAGCTACTGCTCTGAGAACTCCCTCCAACAAGGAGGCATGGCTATGGCTTTATAGAAGGAACTTAGGGTTAGAAACCCATGTAAAATGACTCCTCTAACCCCCTCTAGGGTTTCTCTCTTGCTAGAGACAACCAAGGTCACGAAACCAGCGTGTTCTGCTGCGAAAATCAAAGGGAGAACTGCTTTTTGTCGTGGAGAAGCTCCTGATTGGGCGTTCTGGCGCGCTTCTGCAACAGTCAGTTCTGGGAAAATTTGATCGATCGACTTCGGGCAAAATTCGATCGATCGACTTTTGAGTTCGATTGATCGACTCTTCGGGACTTCCGAATTTCCAAGCATTTTCTCATGAAATTTGTCATTCCTCTCTTATTGACCTACAAAACACAAAAACTAACCAAAACATCAGAAAACAACAAGGCCAAAGGTCTAACTAATGTAAATCAAGGGGTCCAAATACACAATATTTGGCACTTATCAAATACCCCCAAACTTACATTTTGCTAGTCCCTTAGCAAAACAAAATGAAAAACAAAATTAAGGCATGAAACATAAATCCTCTTTCGTTGGAGAAACGATTGCATTTAGCATATGCAACAAGCCTTTTAAACCCCTAGGACTCCCTAGTGGACGAGTGAAGTCTCATGAGGGTTTGCCAGAAATGATACCCACAAACATTGAAATGCTGTATTATCAATTGAGCAAAAATCCACATTCTAACACCTGGTTCACACATCATGAGCATGTTTAACAAAATGAATATCACATCATCATGTTATCAAAAATCGATCGACTCATGGTTGGAATATTGAGACAGCACATGTTCAAAAGTGTAAGGTGTGAATAACATAGAATCATGAGGTTTCAATTTTTCTCAAAGCATGTGTATCCAAAAACTCACAGGAGTTCCATCAGATGAATATAACCAAGGCTTAAATGGGCAATTACTTTTATTCATTATTTTTGTGTCGGCTGTGCAATGCTTGACTCCCTTAAGCTTTCTAATTGACCCATGTAACGAGTGTTGGGTCAGTGACTCCCAAACCAAGTGGTTTTAGGGCACTAGATGTAAAAACATCCTTAGGGGCTTAATTACTCAAGTCAAAAAGGCTACGAAGTCAAACTAGTCAAACAAACAACCAACCTAAAATTCTATCTTTTTACTCGAACACCCAATGCTTAATGAGGCAAGGGGCTCGGTTACTCAATGAAAACTCAAATTGGTGATATTATTCTAAGCCTTTTTTTTTTTTTTTTTTTGATAATAAGCCAAGGTTTCATCAACAAGTCATCCTACAAGTCTCAAGGCACACATTCTCAAATCAAATTTCATGCCTCACAAATCCTATGCTACCGTGCTTGTGATAAATGATTTAAACATGTCAAGTCTCTATAATCCAACAGATGAGTCAAAAGATTTCAGATTTTAATGACATGCAAAATTTAACATGTTAGACAAACCAATAATATACAAACCATAGTAAAATGTAACCACGTTCAACTAACAATAAAAGTTTTTTTGATGAATAAACACAAAATATCAACAAAAACAATAAATGATAACAAACAGACATGTCTATCCCACCCCCAAACTAAAATGACACATTGTCCCCAATGTGGCGAGAGATACAATACCGAAGTGGGTGATGCAAGCTGGGCACACTGCAAGAGAACATTCCTCCCAAACTTGAACGGCAGACATCGTCCTGAAAATCACAACTAAAACAAAAAGAAATAAGATCAAATGATAAGGAAAAATAATGAGGGTTGCCTCCCACAAGCGCTAAGTTTTCAGTCTTCAGCCAGACTCTCCATCTTGACGACAATCACTCCGAGCAACTCGGATCCTCCAAAAGGGTCGTCTCAACCTTCGGGCTCTGCAACTCCAAAAATGGCTTTAGTCTTTGCCCGTTCACCTTGAAAGTACTGCCATTCTTTGGATCCTCAATCTCAATGGTCCCATAAGAAAATACTGAACAAACAATGAATGGGCCTGTCCATTGAGATCAGAGCTTCCCTGGAAACAGATGCAGACGTGAATTGTAAAGAAGGACTTTTTGGCCAGGTTCAAAAGATCATCTCAATATGTTCTGGTCATGAACCTTCTTCATCCGTGCTTTGTACAACCTAGCACAATCATAAGCATCGTTCCTCGGCTCTTCCAATTTGTTGAGTTGAAGCTTCCTCAGTGAGCCAGCCTTTGTGAGATTGAAATTCAGCTGCTTAATGGCCCAATAGGCTTTGTGCTCTAACTCCATTGGCAGATGACATGCTTTTCCGTATACAATACGGTAGGGTGACATGCAAATTGGGGTCTTGAAGGCTGTCCGGTACGTCCATAATGCATCATTCAAACGAAGAGACCATTCTTCCCTTGATGGGTTCACCGTCTTCTCCAAAATCCTCTTGATCTCTCTGTTTGAAACCTCCACTTGACCGCTTGTCTGAGGGTGATAAGGAGTGGCAACCTTGTGCGTGATGCAATACTTCTTCATCAGCTGCTCAAAGACCCGGTTGTAGAAATGCTTTCCACCATCACTAATAATTGCTCAAGGAGTACCAAAACGAGCAAATATAGTGTCTTTTAAAAACTGAACCACAACTCTGTGGTCATTGGTCTTGCAGGCAACCACCTCCACCCATTTGGACATGTAGTCCACTGTAACCAGAATGTACAGATAGCCGAAAGAGAGTGGGAAAGGTCCCATGAAATCGATGCCCCACACATCAAAGATCTCGACAATAAGAATGGGGTTAAGGGGCATCATATTTCGGCGTGAAATACTCCCTAGCTTCTGATAGCGCTCGCATGAAACACAATAAGTATGAGCGTCTTGAAAGATGGCCGGCCAATAAAATCCGCACTGTAAAATCTTTGCAGCGGTCTTCTTTGCGCTGAAGTGGCCTCCACAAGCATGATCGTGACAAAAGGAGATGACACTAGATTGGTCGGGCTCGGGGACACATCTCCTAATGATCTGATCGGGACAATACTTGAACAGATAAGGATAGTCCCAGAAAAAATTCTTCACCATGGCCATGAATTTGGACTTATCTTGCCGCCCCCAATGCAGAGGCATTTGACCGGTGACAAGATAGTTTACTATGTCAGCAAACCACGGTGAGTGAGTATGAGCAATATGCATCAATTGCTCATCAGGGAAGGTCTCAGAGATAGGGGTGGCCTCCTGAGTGAAATCTACAGTAATCCTCGAGAAATGGTCGGCCACCACATTTTCG
Source organism: Alnus glutinosa (assembly GCF_958979055.1). Classification (NCBI taxonomy): domain Eukaryota; kingdom Viridiplantae; phylum Streptophyta; class Magnoliopsida; order Fagales; family Betulaceae; genus Alnus; species Alnus glutinosa. The sequence continues at coordinate 9,535,997 of NC_084894.1, read as the reverse complement.
GAACCTTTCTTGTCCCAAATCTCAATGTCGAACTCTTGTAAAAGCAAAATCCACTGAATGAGGCGAGATTGAGCATCCTTTTTGGAAAAAAGATACTTCAATGCCGCATGATCCGAGTAGATGATGACTTTTGATCCCAACAAGTAGGATCGAAACTTATCTAAAGCAAAAACGACTGCCAGCAGCTCCTTCTCAGTGGTCGAATAATTCAGCTGGGCATCGTTCAGAGTCCGACTCGCATAGTAGATGACATGGGGGAGTTTATCAATGCGCTGCCCCAAAACAACTCCAACGGCGTAGTCTGACGCGTCACACATGATCTCAAAAGGTGTGCCCCAGCTGGGGGGCCGAATGATAGGTGTGGACGTCAAAATCTTCTTCAAGGCCCTAAATGCCTTCTTGCAATCCTCATCAAAAATAAATGGGGCCTCCTTTACCAACAACTTACACAAGGGCCTGGCGATTTTGGGGAAGTCTTGGATGAATCGCCTATAAAACCCTGCATGGCCCAGAAAAGAGTGAACCTCTTTCACCGTTCGTGGAGGTGGAAGGTTGGATATCAGATCCACCTTTGCCTTGTCAACCTCTATCCCCCGATGAGAGATGACGTGCCCAAGTACGATCCTTTGTTTTACCATAAAATGGCACTTCTCCTAATTGAGCACTAGGTTCTTCTCTTTGCACCTCACTAAGACCAGAGTGAGGTGGTGCAAACACTCCTCAAAATTTGAACCGAAGACCTAGAAGTTGTCCATGAATATCTCAAGAAAATGCTCCACCATGTCAGAAAAGATGCCGATCATACACCGTTGAAAGGTAGCGGGTGCATTGCATAACCCAAAAGGCATGCATCGGTAGGCGAACGTCCCAAACGGACAAGTGAAGGTTGTCTTCTCTTGGTCTCCAGGGCCCACGGGGACTTGGTTATATTCGGAATAACCATCCAAAAAGCAGTAGTACTTGTGCCCAGCCAATCGCTCTACCATCTGATCAATGAATGGAAGAGGAAAGTGGCCTTTCCTGGTGGCGGTGTTCAGCTTGTGATAGTCGATGCAGACTCTCCATCTGGACTGGACTCGAGTTGGCACCAACTGGCCCTCCTTATTCTGCACGACCGTTACTCCAGCTCGCTTGGGCACGACATGAATAGGGCTCACCCATTTGCTGTCAGAAATTGGATAGATGATGCATGCATCCAATAACTTGATTACTTCTCCCCTCACAACTTCTTGCATGGATGGGTTGAGCCGTCTCTGTGGCTCCCTCGATGGTTTGGTGCCTTCCTCCAGATGTATCTTGTGCATCACTGCCGAAGGGCTGATTCCCTTAATGTCTTCTATGGTCCAGCCTATAGCTTATTTGTGCTCTCTCAAGACGTCTAACAACCTCTCCTATGATCACAGGCAAAGTCTCTGCTGGACCGAGGAACTTATACTTGAGATTGTCCGGTAGGGGCTTAAGTTCCTTCTTTAGAGGCTCAGATACTGCTGCCTCCTCTTTCTCATTGCTCTCTAGAGGAGCAAACTCCAAAATGGCATTGGCTTGCTCAAGTAATACATCCAAGTCCAGATCCTCTCCGAACTGAGCAAAGCATGCCTCTAGGGGGTCTTCAGTGCTTGATTCTTCAATAACTTCCTCTATGATCTCCTCAATCAAGCAAGCACTTCCGATCTCATCGCATTCCCTCGGCTTCTTGCTGATGTCAAAGATGTTCAACTCCACTGTCATATTGCTGAAGGAAATTTTCATCACCCCTGTGCAGTTGATCAGGGTGTTAGCCGTGGCTAAGAATGGTCGCCCTAGGATTACCAGTATCTGAACTCCAACGTTCTGCACCGGCTCAGTATCTAGCACTATAAAATCCATGGGGAAATAAAACTTGTCCACCTTAATCAAAACATCCTCCACTATTCCCCGTGGTATCTTAACTGACCGGTTAGCCAACTGCAATGTCATGGAGGTGGGTTTCAATTCTCCTAACCCTAATTGCAGCTAAACTGAATAGGGTAGGAGATTGACACTGGCTCCAAGGTCAAGCAGAGCCTTCTCAATGTGGCTGACTCCTATCGTGCAAGAGATAGTAGGACATCCAGGGTCCTTGTACTTGATAGGCAGCCTACATTGGAGGATTGAGCTGACGTGCTCGGTCAAACAAACTTTTTTTGGGACATTGGTTTTCCGCTTGACGGTGATCAAGTCCTTTAAGAACTTAGCATAAGACGGCACTTGCTGGATGGCATCCAAGAACGGGATGTTGATCTGCACTTGCTTGAACACCTCCAAAATGTCCTTGAACTTTCCTCCTTTCTTGGGCGCGAGAAGTCTGTCAGGGTAAGGCGCCGTAAGAATAAAAGACCTAGGAGGAGTCTCTATAGTCAGAGCTAATGTAGATGGCTCGGCATCTCTCTTCTCTGCGCTCCTGCTTGCTTGTCCTTCTTGTGCAGCAGGGTTCTCCTCAGGGTGAACCACTTGGTTGTCTAGTTGTTTCCCTGACCTAAGTGTGACAACAGCTTGTACATGCTCCTGCCCATGCACTGCATTTGATGAACTTCCCTCATGGAACTGCAACTTTGGATTCGGCACAGGCTTACTAGGGAGCTTTCCCTTCTCTCTCTCCCCCAAGTGACTAGCAATTTGCCCAATCTGGGTCTCCATCTTGGCAATAGCTTGAGTGTTCACCATGGTAGCATTCTTCACATCATTGATGGATTGCCCTGTAAGCTGTATGAAGGCCTTGAGAGTGTCTTCCAGGGTGGATTGTGAGGAAGAGGCAGAGGCTTGATATGATGGTATTGGCTGGGTAGGACGACTTTGCTGGTGAACCGGCTGATGTAATCCAGGGGGTATCGAGTGTGGGATTGGTGAGGAACTCCTCCTTGAGTCATAGGCTGGTTCTGCTTCCATGAGAAATTAGTGTGGTTTCGCCACCCTGGATTGTAGGTCTCAGAAAAGGGTCTATTGGCTTGCTTCCTATAGTCGTTGAAAGCGTTCACTTGCTCCATTGGTGCCTCGACAAAAGCTGGCAAAGATGGGCAAGTCTGTGCTAAGTGCATGGGACTAGCACAGATGGAACAGCAATCAACGTGGAATGGGTTGGCAGCGCTGATGGACTTGCTTACAACTAGGGCATCGACCTTCTTGGTGAGGGCATCTATCTTCATTTTCAGCTCGATATCCTCTTTCACCTCATAGATGCCTCCCTTCTTCTGAATGCGAGCAGCTTTATCTCGACAGCTTGAAAAATCCCACTGTTGGGAATTGTCGAATAACTAATCCAAGGTCCTATACGCCTCCTCTCCCTTCAAACTCAGAAATGCGCCTCCGTTCATCGACTCGATCATGCTACGGTTGGATTGAGTTAATCCTTGATAGAAAAATTACACGAGTCTCCACTTCTCGTATCCATGTGGAGGGCACTTAATCAACATATCTTAAAATCTCTCCCAACTCTCAGAAAATTTCTCATCTTCTTCTTGAGTAAATGAGCTTATTTCCTTCCTACACTCATTGACTTTGGACATGGGGAAGAATTTGTTGTAGAACTTGTTCAGCAAGTTCTCCCAAGAAGTGATGGAACCAGGCATGTTTGAATCCAACCATGCCTTGGCTCTATCATGGAGTGAGAAAGGAAATAGCCTAAGATGCACAGACTCTTCAGAAAAATTTTGAAATTTGAAGGTGGCACAGATGTCTTTGAATTTCTTCACATGGCTATAAGGATTTTCGAGGTCCAAGCCATGGAATGCGGGTAGGAGTTGGATGACATGGGGCTTAAGGTCAAAGTGAGTGGCATTGGTTGGGGGTAATACTATACATGAAGGAGAATTTGTTGCAACGGGTGCAAACAAATCCCTAAGTGTCCTATTATGATCAACGTTTTCTCCCCGATTCCTCTCATTCTTACCCGCATGCATGTTATCTCCCATCTCAACAGAATTTCTAAGCCTTCTCCTAAGAGTTTTTTCAATCTCGGGATCTAAAGATGTCAAGTCTAGATTCAAAGATCTTCTACCAAGCATACACTAACATACAAACAATTATTTATTACAAAAAGACAACCGAAATAAAGAAAAGACTTTGCAAATGGGGAACAAAGTTCTCCAAAGTACAATCTAGGCTAGTTCCCAGGTAGGTGAGGGGGGTTACACCAGACACACTTAAATTCTAAGACCTTTCCTTGCCAGAATTCACCTTGACATTGCCCTTTAGATAGCTAAGTAGACCCACACTAACAAAAAAAAAAAATTTTTTTTTTTTTTTTTTTTTTGAAGATTAAAAGAAAAATAGCACAAACAAATTAAGAAAAATAAAGACTAACACAAATGCATATAATGACACAAAGGTAGCAACAAGGGAAAAAAATTAAAACTTACAAGATTGGACCAAAAAATGTTTTGGCAAAAATTTCTGCTACTAAACTTATCCAAGAGTTGCCTCCTGTGTTGAAGTCGATCGATCGGATGTACTGGTCGATCGATCAATTGTCAATCGATCGAATCCTTGGTCAATCGATCGAATCTTTGAAACTTTGCAGGACCAAGAACAGAAACAGAAACAGAAACAGAACAAAAATTCTCTTTTTTTTTTTTTTTTTTGCACAAATCAAAAACTAATAGACAGTAATATGAAGCATAAAACTACACAAAAATTTTAATTAAACTAAAAGAAATCAGACAAACAGTAAAATGATGTAAAATAGAAACAAAATATGAACAAAATAGACTAGAGAAAAGAAATACTTACCTGGTTTCGAGCTGCTGTTGTGTGCAGAAAAATAGATCGATCGAAGTTAAGTTTGATTGATCGATCGATTTATGAAACGATCGATCGATTTTACAGGGCACTCAGAAAGTTGCAGCAACTGCAAAAACAAATCCGGGAGAAACAAAAGAGAAACTTAGAACACAGAACAGAAGCTAAACAACAGAAAAATGAAACAAAAATCTATCTAACTAGTAGAAAAACAAAATCAATCAAACAAAAACCAATTTTTGAACCGATTTCCCCGGCAATGGCGCTAAAAACTTGATATGAGTTTAAAAGAGTACTCGCAAGTGCAAAAATCGTTTGCAATATAGCGTTATGCAAGTGCGAGGTCGAATCCACAGGGAAATGGTCAAAAGTTAGTGTTTTGCTTAATCAACCTCATTCTAACCTAGTTCCAAGAGTTTTAGGGTTAAACATGCACCAAAAATGCTAAGTTAAAGAGGAAGAAATGAAATATGTAAAAAGGGACTAAGGCTAGGGAATTTACCAAACCAAATCCAACAACTCACACTCTTGGTTTCCACTTGAACACCCAAAGAACATTAAGCTTAGGGTGTCATTCAAGTTTCTCAACCATAAACCTTAGAACCATTAAATGAATCGAACTCAAAGACAAATCACAAAGAGTACCCATTTGAAATCAAATCATCCATTGTATCCATTCAAAGAATAAATCACAATGGATATCGTCTTTCAAACCGATAAAACAATGTATCCATCGGTTAAAACATATCAAATGTCCTATTTCTACCACCAACCACATTCATTGCAAAAGATAAAGCATTAAATGAATGGAACTTGAACAACATAATGATATAACATTAAATGTGCAAGTAGCACTACAAGAGTGTGAGTGTCATCAATGGAGAGGTTTCATCCTCAACCTTAGTTGAGAGTTCTAGCCTCCCATGACTAAGAACACCACAAAAACTTGAAGAACAAACATGAAAATGGAAGAAAAACTTTACAAAGCCAAATGTCTAAAGAAAAGAGCTACTGAAATAAACTACAAAATGCACAAAATTAAACCTAGCTACTGCTCTGAGAACTCCCTCCAACAAAGAGGCATGGCTATGGCTTTATAGAAGGAACTTAAGGTTAGAAACCCATGTAAAATGACTCCTCTAAACCCCCTCTAGGGTTCCTCTCTTGCTAGAGACAACCAAGGTCACGAAACCAGCGTGTCTGCTGCGAAAATCAGAGGAAGAACTGCTTTTTGTCGTGGAGAAGCTCCTGACTGGGCGTTCTGGCGCGCTTCTGCAACAGTTAGTTCTGGGAAAATTCGATCGATCGAATTATATTCGATCGATCGACTCTTCGGGACTTCCGAATTTCCAAGCATTTCCTCATGAAATTTGTCATTCCTCTCTTATTGACCTACAAAACACAAAAACACAAAAACTAACCAAATCATCAGAAAACAACAAGGCCAAAGGTCTAACTAATGTAAATCAAAGGGTCCAAATACACAATATTTGGCACTCATTAACATGTCTATGCATCCTTTCAGCAATCCCATTCTGTTGATAGGTATGTGGACATGTGATTCTGTGGTGTATGCCGTGTGTTGAAAGGAATTGTTTAAAAGGATGAGAGGTGTATTCACCACCTTCATTAGTTTGAAGTTGCTTTATTTTACAAGATAACAGGTTTTCCATTAAGCATTTGAATTTGATAAAACACTCAAGCATGTTTGATTTTTGTTTGAGAGGAAACAACTATAACATAATATTTGCATCCACTTATTGAAAACACAAGGGATGTCCAAATGTCACTATGAACAATCTCTAAGGGGGAATAAGTAACAGTTTGTGATTTAGGGAACGGTAGTTGTCTACTCTTAGCGAGTTGACAATCTATACAAACTGAATTAATCTTAGAGGTTGTTACAAGAAGCTGATTTGAACTTATTATTTGCTGGAAAATCTAGGAATGTGGATGGCCAAGTCTTCTATGCCAGGTAGAGGACGAGGTCTTTGCTCCTAGGAAAGCAATGAGCCTGTGGAGTTTATTCTTAGAGAAGTGTTTCAAGTTCACTGGGTAAAGGCCACCCTCACTAGGCCCTTGTAGGAGGATCTCCCCGATTAGGTTGTCCTTCAAAGAAAATATGAGTCAGTTGGTTTAAAGAAGCAACTATTATCCTTGCAGAATTTCTGTGTAGATTGCAGGTTTGCAGAAGGTTGAGGACAACAAAGAACATTTTTAAGGTGTAAAATAGCATTAGGTGTTTTAAAAGAAGTGGAACCAGTGTGTGTAATTGAGTGCCCACCACCATTTACAAACTATGGCGGCTTCTGTTCCATTTTAAGGTTGGTTGATGGAGAGGTTTTCCAGATTTGCTATAATATGATTGTTGGTTCCACTGTTTGCAAGCCAGTCTTCTTCCTCAGAAGCAGCATTGGAGTGGGAGACCATCGCAGCTAACTCACTTGGAGGATGTTGACCTTGGAAGGCATAGTCCATTCAATGGAAACAATCTAAGGCCTGGTGGTTGCTTTTTCCACATATTTGACAAAGAGGTTGATTAGAATCTTGAGAATCGAAGTGGCCAGAATTGGACTTACCTTGGGGTGAGCCGGTGAGGAAGTTCCTGGGAAGAATGTCTTCTGAGGTGAGAACTGCTGGGATGAGACCTGAGGAGGGAACCGAGTCTGGTTCTGCTTTGGATTGGAGAACCGAGGCTGGCCTTGCCTTGCAGAATTGTTGAATCTTAGCTTGTGATGACTGTGACTCGGCTTTTGTGCATGTAATGCAAAAGATGAGACTTTAGTATCAGCATTCTGGTTGTTGAGAAGCTGTTCGTGGCTTATTAGTAAGGTCTGAAAGTCTTCTAGAGGTATGGATTCATCCTTTGTCATCAGGGCAAAAGATGTGATGAAGGCATTGTAGCGTGGAGTCAATCCACAAATTATGTAGGATATGAAGTCCTGATCGGTCATTGGCTTTCCAACCATAGCCAAGTGATCCGCCAAGTTTTTTGCAGCATGCATTTATTCAGAACAAGACTTATTACCTTGGCGTAATCCTTGCAGTTGGCGCCTTAGCTCCTGGATTCGAGTTTTGGATGGAGCTGCATAACGATTTGCTAAGACACACCATACTTGCCATGTGGTGTCTAGACCATGGACAGTAGAGAGCACTTTTTTAGGAGGTGTTGCAATGAACCAACTGAGAAGGTATTGATCCTTCTTTTCCTATAAGGTGAATGCGGGATTCAGTTGTGCAGGGGAGTCCACTATTAGACCGAGAATGAATTTTGGTGGGCATGGCTCGGAGCCATCAACAATACCCATCAAATCATTCGTGCGAAGAATGGGTCGAAACTGGAAGACCCATGTCATGTAGTTTTGTTCATCAAATTGCACTTTGGGAGCAATGTGGGAATGGATGTTAGGTATGGAGGGAGGTGCAGCAGCATTTTCGACTATATGAGGAGCAGTATGGGGATGAACAGGTGGTGTGAAAATGGGTGCGGAAGTGGATTTTTCAGTGTTGGAAGAGTCTGCCATTGGATTGAGAATTATGGTGTGAACCGAATGGAGCTCTGATATCATGCAAAAACAAGGAAGGAAAAACAAACTTGGAAGCTTAATTTCCAAGCTGCACTATGTCTTCTATATATAGTGATTTACAAGATCTGTCTAAAAAGGAAAGTTACAAGGTGAACGTTTGTGAACATTCCTATACAGCTAGTTCAGAAAATATGAGGAAAGAAAATACAATACAATTAGGAAAAGAAAGGCTCAATTAGGCAGCATATAGCCGTTGGTTGTATAAGGTAAAAATATGAATGCTGGTGAGGATGCTGTTGCCATGCTAGGTAGGTGATCACAAGTACGAGATTGCAGGCTCGGGATACATGGGATCCACATGATCGTGGTTAGTCTGATTTGGAGAAATTGCGTAATCATTGGGATGCTGGTTGCTGGTTGTGCAAGGCAAGTGGTTGTATGCGTGATCTGCGACACCTTGGTCAGCAAGGGCTGCATGATCTGCGAAGTCTTGGACAGCAAGGATTGTTGTCTTAACACTTTTATGATTTGGTATCACATATTTTGATGTATGTATGTGAATTTGACATGAGATGTTGATGATCTTGATGGAATGTGAGTGCTTATTTTATTTTGCATGATTAATGTGTCATATGAATCATATTTTGGTTAATGCACATTGTTTGGATTCCATCTGCTTGAGTTTGGCTGCATGCGTGTGTGTTTGGTAGGCAACCATGCAAGAGAGGTCAACAAGCTTATCAATCAAACCAATGCGCTAGTTGAACCTATGACCAAAAACTCTTGCACCCTAACCTAGAACTGAAAGCACTGTTTGAGTAAAAAAGACAATTCCAAAAAATTGGAAAACAATGAAAAGTTGTCTAAATGTGCTTGTCTTGTCCCTATAGAAATAGTTGTGACCAAATTCATTGCGGAAATAGACAGTCACAAAGGACATTGATTTAAGCTTTGTGCTCATGTTCAGAGAGAGTAGATAGAATGAGGGTATCTAGGCCCTAGTAAAAAGATTTGACTTTTGACTCATTGAGTTGTCAACCTTTCTCGTGAGGTGCTTTTTGGCATAGCCAACCTTGACATCCAGTAGGGTTTTAAACTTGCTTGTGAAATCTTGCACACACACAATTCATGAATGAGTTGATGATATCATGATTGCTTTGTGTTATTGGTTTTATGTCAAGTCATTTTTACACATTCTAAAAATTTGTGTGATTAATTTTCATAAACCACTAGTGATTTGATAGAAATTATGCTTGTGCATTGTGATGGGCATTACATTCAGGAGTGTTTTGTTTTGGATAAAATTGAAGAAAAAGTGTTTTCTAAACATTTGTGTCCAGACAGCTTACAGTTGTGTCCGGACATGGCTTCAAGTGAAACCCTAGTTTTCTCACCTTTTCACAATCAAAATCTAGGTTTTGGATTGGGTTTTAAGGTGATTCTTGCTCATTGTGTTGCTTTGTTGGGTTGATTCATGTCTTTTAAAGCATTAATGCATATGTATTGAGGATGGATTTGCTTGTTCTCACATATTCCCTGATTGCATTTTTGTGGTATGCACACTACATGTTTGATAAAATGCCTCAAAGAAATTTATGTTGCAATTCGGCATTGAATCACTTAGTATTTTTCTCTTCTAAGAGATTCCATTATGTATCGTGAGTTAATACATGCATTGTCGTGTCATGGGATGTGTATTTGCATGCTTTTGATATTTGAACTCCTCGGTAATTGTGGTTGAGTTCTTCCATGATAACTGATTCTCATGCATTGAGCATATCTTATTCATGCATTATGATCAACATTAATGCACCGACTTGGCATGATTGCATATTTTTGAGTTGTGATTTTCAAAATAGCATAAAACCTTGTTTATGTTGTTTTGAAATTCCAGAGGTTGTGTACATTGATAAGATTTTAATTGAACAATATGTACACGTCTATAATTTAGCCATCAGCTTACGCTTTTTTGTTTATTGTTTATATATATATATCTTACAGCGTATGTAAAGCTATTTATTTTTTTATTTTTTTTTTTGTTAATTGAATACGGAAGAAAACGGGATATTAAAGCTATTTGATAGTGAAGCATTCCTAATCATTTGATAAAATTTAAACAAGGCAATTTGATAAAGGGTTGAAAACCCCAAAGACATCTACAATATTCTTCTTTATCTAAAACAATTAAAAAGAAATTTGATAGGAATCATTGTTATGCCTTGGGCAACAAGTTTAAATGATTACTATATGGTTAATTTCTTAACTTGTGGGACAGCACAAAACCAATCACCGCTCTCTTTTCTATCAGAAAGAAATGTGAAATTAAATCTAGACCTAGACCATTGAAAATACTACAGTACCTAAGCCAAATCTAAAAATAAAAGGCGATGCAACATATAACCTAAGCTACACACAACACATCATGTCCCATGACCACAAATAAAGTAAAAGTTATTTTCATTTTTGGGAAAAAAAAAAAAAAAAAAACTCCTCAAAGCTCTTTATCCAGAGCATGTAATACAAAGTGAATTTATTATTTTAACCATTGTCGATATTTAAAATGCTAGATTACCTCTCAAAATTGTGATCACACAGCAATTTGTAAAGCGAAAGGATAGGGGAAAAAGTGAAGTGCTATTGGCGTTTCACTGAAGGCAGCAAGCAGTCATATATTCGGTCCATGCGCGATGTCACTATGAGCTTATATGAAGTTTGAAGGCCAGGCTTTCCTAGATCAATAATATCCTGTCTCAAACTGTTTTCAAAATACTGTTAGTGGTTAGCTCAATGTCCAAATTCATGATTTCTCACAATTCTCCCGGAAGCATATAATACATTGAAGAATTCAGCAAAATAGATTGTAAACCAGGCAAATAAAACTAACCACTGCCATTCCCCGGTTGCTTTTGCATGCCTCTCGACCGCATGGTACAGGCGATCCAGGCTATATAACACTAATCCAAACATGCACTGCGCTTCTTTTTCCTGTAAAATACATTAAAAAATATGAAGATTTTCTGGATTAACTGAAGCAAATAGTGTGTCTGAACGTCTTTTTCTTGATTCATAACTAAAGCAAGGAGAGGTAGTCAGAAAAAAACTGCCATCCAAATAAAGTATGCTAAATAACCTTGGAAGAATAATTGTGAAATACCAGGTATGAAATCAGAATGAATATTCAATAACATGCAACTGAATACTTGAAACTTGTTAGTACACTATCCTATCAAACATATATTGTCACTGAATTATTTCTCGCTTGTCTTTTTGTTTCCTATGAGGATGAGATCTGGCCACATAATAAGATGGATGATGCAGTTGCAGATTTCTGTCAGAGAAGCCACCTGTATCAGGGATAAGTGCCAAAGTTGTCCTTTCATCTAAGAACTTGGGAGTGGGAATAGTAATTCATGGTGATTGAGAGCAGCCTATAGTAGCGCTCCGTAAAATTTCTTTTCACCTAAAACTACGACTTTAAGAGAACACTTGATTCAGGCTATTAATTGAGATATACGTTAAATTCATATAAAATGTGATTTGAAACTCGGTATAAACAGTCTTATTGATTATGTTAATCTTCCATGTAAGATTGCAAAATTAATTCGGGGGAGTCTTGATATGTTTCACTGCACTAGTGGAGATTAAGATAAATAAGATTTTTTGAGCATCCAATCAAGGATCAGATTCTATGGCTTCCATGGGCTAAACTCAGGTGATACCTATTTTTGGATTTCAGACTTGTTACTTAATCTTTATAGGATCACTTAGTGAAGATACTTCTCGTAGAGCTTGTGAGGGACTTTATTCTTTTTAATATATACTACTCGAAGAAAAAAAAAGGAAAAAAAACAAAAACAAAAACAAAAACTGTGAAGAACAGGTAGATAGCTTTATCATCACAACTAGGTGAACTTTTAGAAAAAGGATTAACAAATTATTTGACAATAGCCGACATAAATCAAATAACAAGTGTTTAACATGCATTTATTTGAAATGAAAAGGGAGAAGAAACAAACAAGGAAATTAAAGAGCAATCAAGTTGTAAAAGTAATTACTAGATATATTTATTGCCACGATACTTTGTTATTGACTCGTCGTAATTATTATTGTTGTTACTTTTTTTAAATAAAGCATAGCATAAGTTTAGGCATATGATTTGTGTCAGCCCGTTTCTATCATTTGGCGCATTCATTTTGATGCACATATATATTTTGTTTGGTTTGTTTGAAAATGGCTTTAAATGAGAGTGAAAAAATAAATTCTTATGATATGCAACTACTCCTAAATTAAGGCTTATAGCATGAGTAATCTGTTGTTCACAAATGGGAGACCTTACATTGATGTAACTGCATTCTGCCAACAGAGTTGTCACTGTATACTTGTATGTGAAGGAAAACGCACAAAAGCACACTGCCAAATAGCCACACAAGCACACATTCTTTCGACAAGAATTGCTCAGTCATTTAGCTACATACCTGCCCTTGGTCAACATAGATTTGGTACTGCACAATCCTTTTCTCAACCTCCACAAGGAGCAGTCTACGTTGGAGCCGAGCGATTCTTCCTCTTCCTTCTGCTCTGGTATCCTGATTTAAATAAGCAAAAAACAGATTAAACTATCCCTTAAATAAGGAAAACTAAAAGAAAAAGAAACCCAAGTGTAGAAATAACAGAACTTGGAAAGGTCTAATAACTCCATCCAGTGGGTAGTACAGGTTACTCCATTAAAAAAGAGAAAAAGACAAAAATAAAATAAAATAAAATCTAGCTTTGAATCTCTTTCAGCAACGCCATACAGGCCTTCTTTAATGAACAACGATCCTGCAGAATGTCCAGCAATGCAACTGGATGGAAACTGAAGTGAAATGAAAAGAGGAAAGTGTTGAATGTTGAATTCCACCCCCCACACACCCCCCAATGCATCTTTCATCTTTAATTCATAACTAGAGTACCAGTGCATTATAATCCAGTTACCAAAAATGGCAATCCATTCCCTCCATTCCAAAAGGCATCCATAACTTGTCAGTAGTAAAAGCAAACAATTTTGAAACGTTAGGAAGAGTACAATTTCCACCAAAAATATAACCATGGAAATAAGAATTATGATTTGTGGCAAAAAAAAAAAAAAAAAAAAAACGAAGAAGAAGAAGAAAGGTAAATTCTTAAAAGCTTTTGACAATTTTTATTTCAAAATTTGCTACTTGCCTAGACACTAGATTATTATATTCTCAAACTGAATATGCAACCCACTAGACAAGATCTTAACTAAAGAGATACAGCAAGCTATAATCATTGCCATTTAAACAGTGCAATGAACTACATTATACACTGCACGCATGCTGACATGCAACAAATATGGTTCACATTATTAGATTATCCTTAAAAAATACAAATAAAAGAGCTTTACAATCTTCCTACCTGTTTCAACCATGCACGCACTAACATGAGCAGAATAAGAGAGAGAAAGAATGCTGGTAAGGCAGCCAGAATAGCAAAGTTGATTTCATTCGCCTTAAGAATCTGATCCAGCTCAAGCATTGCCCTGTTTAAAAAAATGATTTTTAGGAACTAAGACATTAGACAAAACTAGTCTATCAAGAAAATTGGATAGCCACCCTATGAAACTCACGTCTCAATATCCAGTTTCAGCTTCTGAACCTGTGATGTAACAAAACACATGTAAAATTATTGATTCATAAACAACAAGTATTGACGATAGCGTATATTACCTGGATGAGCAAAGCACGAGCAAGTTCTCCATTAAGAAGGTTCTGAATGGGATGCATAAGTTCCTTTTCATACCTACATCCAAGAAATCAATGAACTTATCCCTCTAATAAAAAGATGAAATCAGCAGAGTTACACAAATACCATCACATCCTAAAAACGTAATTCAAAATATTAACAAGAATATGGAGGTTAATAGAAATCTTTATTGCTTGGATTATTTTACATTATTGACAAGTAAATCTGTCCTGATCGCCTTGATCCTTGGATGATCTAAAGACCTTGAATGTATGCTTACATTTTCTATGATCAAGAATTAATCAGTTAATTTCTTCACTTCCAACACTCATAAAACTATTGCTTTAGTAATATCTCCCATTGGTTATCTGACACCAGTAGGTCTGCTCCCTCTAACTCAAAAGGGTCTAATTACTCATCTGTACTTATAAATTCGACACAATTGAGCATGGATCAGATTAAAATTAAGACAGCCAAGCCAAAGCTCTTAGGTTTGAAATCACAGTCAATTTCAGTAAATGATGATATCCATGTGATGCGAATTAAGAGGACACTGCCTATTCAACAGGTCATGAATACTTGCACATGCATGTACCATATATTTATAAAATGAGGAAGAGTGTCAAAGCCCCCTAGTAGATGGGAAGAATTATAAGCTCTTTTTTAAGTAAGTTGGCCAAAAACAACTTTATGCCAAATGTTCCTATTTTCTCATCCTAGTTGATACCCAAAACAAATTGAAAGATGTTTCAAGAAAAATGTTCTGGCAAGCAAATAGAACCTAAAAATAGCAAGTAGGACAAAACTATCCTCTACTGCCGTTTTCCAAGCATGTTTAAGCACCTCATCAATAGCAAATCCCGTTACAAGTAACTAAAAGAAGCAGCACTACGAGAGACCTACCTGGCCATAACTATTTCAAGCATTTCCTGATCTGATGCATTCTCTGGGATCTTTTGACCTTTGGTCTGCTCACTGAACGCCAACAACATTCTGCAAACAAAGGAGACAAATTTTTTTTTTTTTTTTTTTTATGAGTAAAAGGAGACAAATATTTTAAGGTTAAGTAACAGCAAGATCTATTAATCCCAAATTATGTTCACTGTGAAATCAGATGTCAATAATCAATGCAATCCCACAAGCAATCTATGATGAAGAGTAGTCCAGTTAACAAATGGGAAACTGTTTGATGGAGAAAAGGATATATGCAACAAATTGTACGAAGTCTAGTGATTTACTTCTTAAGAAAGACCCAGAGTCATTCATTATTGTCTCTAACAAAATGGCAATTTTTTTTTTTTTTTTTTTTTTTAATTTTGACATTTGATGGAAAAATGGAAGTTTGATGCAATGCTTTAAGAGATAACCGTCTACTATATACAATGTACATTTTTAAAAGAAGGGGACAACCACTTCAAGATTCTCATGTAGCCATCAATGCTTACAAATCCCTTTTAAAGCATCTCCAGCAGATGCTCTAGAAGGCTGGTAATAGCTATATTTAGGTATTATCAGTCCTTTTTAGTCTCCAACAAATGCTTCAAAATAAAACTTCGCTGAGAGAGAGAGAGAGAGAGTGGTGGCATTGATCTAGGACGTGTAGAGGCGGTGAACACGCCTCTCACTCCCTCTCATGGCAGAGAAAGAGTTGCCAGTTTCGCCATCTTCAGTAGTTCTCGGTAGCTTCTGGGACCATGGATTACCTCCCCATGAGAAGCGCCGTCTTCTTCGGTGGTTCGGCGTTTCACCATCTTCAGTGGTTATGCGTTAACTGAATTTTGGGGGTCTAAATTCTTGGATTATTGTTGTTGGAATTCTGATGGTTTGAGCTTTGAACAGAAAGAGTATTTCCTGTTTTTGAGTTTGCATGGGGGTTGGCCGAATTGATTGGGCTGTTCTGTAGGGTGAGTCTAGGTTGGTTTTATGGATGTCTTGACTAATTGATTCTCGGTTGGTTGGGTTGGTGATATCAGTGGAATGGCCGGTCTGGTCCGGTCTGGTTTTGCTTGGGTGGTTGCCGATTTGCTGGTCTGATCTAGTTTGCTTAGGTGGTTGCCGGTTTGCTGCTTTGGTTTGGTCTCGTCGAGAGAGAGACAAGAAAGAGGAGGGAGAAAGGTAGGATTAAAAAACAAGAGAAATGATATTTAAAGAAAGTAGATGGCTGAATAAATAATTTGTTGGAGTTTGTATTGAAAAACTAGTAGCTAAAATAGAAAAAATGTATATTTTGAATAGCTAAAATAGCCACTACTGCTGGAGATGCTCTTAGTCATCACTGACATAAATGTTAGACATGCATGATGAACATTTATATGCAATATTCAACTGAAAAAAGATTAACAATGTGGAAAATAAAAACAATAACCTGTGCAGGGAATTGGAAGTTAACAGAATTTCTTCAGGCTCCATAACACCTTTGTGCCTCTTCCTGAATGTCTCAAAAAGTTCATCTCTAATAGATAGAAGCTGTTAAAAGATTGAGTTAATCATATTGAAAATTTTGGACACTCTAGAGATATGAACAATGCAATGCACAAAGGATAAGTAGAAGGGAGAGAGTGAGAGAGAATTGCTAGCATCAATTTAGAATAGTTACCCCCCACCCCGGAGGTGCGTCCTAAAATGACTGGCTAGATTTCGAAAGACATGATCACTAATGAAAAGGAATGAACAATCTCCCCAAAATGCTCTTTACACTATTAGTGGTAGATTTTTTATGAGTCTTTTCATAATTTTGTAAAAAATAAAAAATTAGGGGTATTATAAGGAAGTGGAAAGGTAAGCTCTCACTGTTAGAAAGTGAACACTCATTTTGGGACTTTAAAAAAAAAAAAAAAAAACACACACACACACAACAACCACATTGGGTGGGGGGGGGGGGGTAACCAATTCAATAAGCATTAAATAAAAATATAACCAAACATTTAATTTCCGTATAAAATATATAATGTTAATATTACTTATCAAGTATATTTGAATGTCTGATGATAATTTATGAAGTTGCCCTTGATGACTTTTTTAAAATTCGAAATTGTGCAATTTCCTCAAGGTCGAAGGGTCTTGTTGAATATATCTTTCTCAACCTTACACCACGACAAGGATATCATTCAATTACTAATCCCCCACCGGTTGCAACATTGATTGTGAAAATACATATTGACAAAGAGGCCCTTTCAACAGTAGCAGTTGTGACTAGTAAGATCAATGCCCATATCAACAAAGACAAAATTAATGGATATACTATTATCCCTTTTAATCTCTACCCTTTTTTTTAATAAACTGCTCAACCCCTTTGATTGTCAAATATTCTTCACCATCAGCAGGGAAGGGATACCTCTTTTCCAATGGGCCATTTTTATTAGGACTGGACATTTGTGGCCCTTTCCTCCACCTGTGCATCTAGTATTACAAAAAACTGACAGTTTGACATCTTAAACTTAATTTTCAAGGGATCAATAATACGTTCATGACAACAAAAGCAAGTTACAAGCCACCAAAACATCCAATGATTATAAATAGCAAAAAAGAAAAAAAAAAAAATCCAATGTGAAAGGAGCTAATAGTGAGTACAGCAAGAATTAATATACCGGTTGCTCTACATGATCATTGAAAAAGCTAACTGTTGAGTCTCGCGCTTCACGAATCCATCTGTCAATGTCAGAACTTCCCATCAAACTACTGTGGCGTAGGACCCACATAGAACAGACAGAGAGGCCAACTGCACCACATGTATAGTGGATCCAATTTAAAGTTATCTTCCTGGGTTTCCGATGTTTGGCAACCTAAGAGAAGTTAAAAATCAAGCACACAACATGTCTCAAACCTGACCAAACTACACAAGAAACCATAGCATAAGCCTGTCAATCACCCAAATTTACCCCGAAAGAAACAAGTTTGGATAATTACTCTGCTATCAAACATCCAACAATAATCAAACTAAATTTAACAATATCCCAATTTGCCCTGACAACCATCCTTCAACTAATAAATTGAATGTGTCTAGTCCATTTAAGGCATCTCACTATGAGATATACCAGATATTGCAGACTTTTCTCTCTTTTTCTATAGGGATAAATAAATAAAAATAAAAAAGCCTGCAATATCTAGTATAAAATATTTTTTGATCAGGATGAGTTCTTCAAGTAGAAATTTTTTTTTGATAAGTAGAAAGTATTTTTAACAGAGATCAGGATGAGTTCTTCAAGTACACACGATGTGTATAAAACCTCTAATTATGGCACTCAAAAATCTAATGAACCAAAAAAAATCCATAAAAAAGGAAGGCGGGAAATTGCCCAAGATAGTCGGCCATTCATACAAGATCTTGAAAATAAATCTTTGAGTTTGATATACAAGAGCTCCTCCCCCCATTATAAAATAATACTTTAGTAAAGTGGGAACCCTAATTTGAGGTCTGCTCTCTCTGACAGCCATTCCATCTCTTCTTCTTTTTTCCCATCTTCTCTCTCTTCCCTTTCTTTTCGCCCATTATTCAACTTAGTATCAGACCAGAAAACCTAAGTTCAAACGTTGACTCCACATCATACTCCCCATTTAAGTTAAATATTCTACATGATGGACCCATTCAATGAAAAAAAGTTGCACTAGACGTAACGGGGGAATATTAGAATACTAATTAAATTATTATACTCATCATAGGCTTGAACTTTGGAATAATTGGTGATTTAACAATACAAATCTATACAAAAAATAAAAATACCACAGGAACTCTTACAAGATCAGATATATAAGAGTCCAACTTCCGTAGATTTTGATAAATCAAGTTGATAGCAACTCTAACTTCAGAATCAGTCCACTGGGACCCTTCTTGATTTACTTTGGGCAGCATCTCAAATAGTAGTGGGATTGAATAGCTCTCTTCAAGAGAAGAATCACTCTGCATAGTATTCATTGTATAAGGAGGAGGGGAAAAAAATTAGAAGTTCAAAGTAAATAATAGGGAAATTGCCCCAAAAGTATTTGAGTATTGCCCTGTGACAAATAAGGGATTGAATTTCTAATTTTGACAATTAAAAACTCAATATTTTGGCCTTGTGACAAATAAATCATTCTGTCATATTTTCCACCCAGCTTTTAATTGAAAACTTGCCAGCTGGTATCTTCTCTAGATCAAACCAATAAAACATGTCACATATATCCATATCCAAGTCAATGTGCCACATAAGCAATTGTGCTCAAAAAAAAATTAAAAATCAAACAAAGGACAAAAAGAAAGAAAGAGAGAAAGGATAGAGATGGGCTGTGGGAGGTGGAAGAGATTCACCCCCACCACCACCCTCTACTTCTGCAGAAGGGGGTGGGAAGAGGTGGCCCCACCCCATAGAGAGGGGAATGGGGTGACTCCACCCCCACTCCCACCCCCACCCACCTCTGTAGGGATGGAGGTTGTGGGGTCTCCACCCTCTCTTTTTTCTTTTTTCATTTTTCTTTTTTCTTTCTATTTTTTTGGCATAATTGCCTTTGTGGCATAATGATGTGGATATGGATACACGTGGCACATTTTTATTTGTCTAACATGGAGAAGATGACAACCGGCAAGTCTTCCATTAAAAGCTGGATGAAAAATATAGCAAAAAGAATTATTTGTCTCAAAGCCAAAACTTGGACCTTTAATTGTCAAAATTAGAAACGTCTACTCTTATTCATCATAAGAGCAGAACTTGGGGACTTTTCGGGCAATTTCCCTAAATATTAATAGCAATAATGACAGAATTTATCTGAGTGTCCTGCACACTAAATGGTGAACAATGCAAAAAAGCAAACCGCATTCACAACAAGGACAGTCATGAAAAAGGATAGGTCTTATGTTCATACAGTCACCTGAGACATTGCATGTAGATGTCCAATTGATGCCTCCAAATTTGAAAATAAACCATTAATTGTAACCAATAACGAGGGCAGTGAATTATCAGGATCCTTGAATAACTCCTCCCCAAATCTATCGACTTCCATGTAAATCTGTAAATGAAATTGAATCATAAGCAGATTATACACTCTTGAAAAAAAAAAAAAAAAAAAAAAAAAAAAAAAAAAAAAAAAAAAAAAAAAAAAAAAAAAGCAATAAACATTTGTGTAGTTATCCTACAATACATAACAATGAAGCTAAGTAGGTAGCATACATATGTCTATATATATATATTAAATATGGGTTAAGCATGTTGTATTGTGCATGTGTGCATGTATGCGAAATTGTATGCTATGGGAAGGGGCAGTAAGCGAGAAAGAGTGGAACCACAACCTTTGCTAAACACAATGTAACAGTTTCTCAAACACACTAGCAAACCTCACTATGCCAAATAGGCTAGAATCTGCTCAACAAGGTCGTATTGCAGGCCTTAAGTACCCTAGCAAAGTTAAACAAGATGGATGGCCTAGCACTCTGAATAGTTCCTCGATTAATAGCGTACGATGCTTTCAAATTATATGTTATGAAAACTAAGCATTGTTTTTTTATAAGTAATTCAATCTCATTAGAAAACGAATAAGGGCCCAACCCTTGTGCACAGAAAGTATACAATTGAAAACCCTTATTAGGGAGGAAAAGAGGAACAAAAGTCCAAAAAATCAGAAAAAGAATACTATTATACACCGTTATCCATGTATAAAGGGATTTGAATATAACATTTTTTTAGCTCTACCACTGAAATCTCACGATCTTCAAAACTCCTTGCATTCCGCTCTCCAAATACACCACATTAAGCACAAAGGTGTCATCCGCCAAACTTCCAAAATGCTTCAGCATCCCAACTAATCTATTCAACTAGCCAACAACTCTATTACCCTTCTAGACATAATCCATTCACTCAAAAAAAGATTGAAAAGTGAATTTCATAATTCTCTTGCCAATTCATAATGAAGAAGAAGATAATCAATGGACTCCTCACTCCTCTTGCACATACAACATCAATCCACCATTATGACTTTCCTCTTCCTCGGGTTATCCAAAGTAAAGATTTTTCCTAGTGCCAACGTCCACACAAAGAACGTCATTCTTAAAGGAGCCTTGACTCTCCAAAATACTCTTCTAGGAAAATGGGGAACTAGCAAGAGTGGACAACACATGATAAAAGGACCTCTCTTCAAACTTCCGCCTTTTGGATGGGATCCAACATATTTTATCCTCAATGCCTTGCCTCAATCAAATAGAATACAAAAGCTCAAAGAAAGAAGAAACCATATCCACCTCCCAATCATACACTAGTCTAATAAAAAGATATATTTGAATGGAGATTTCTATTAAGGAACTCTATATGATTCGCCACCCATACATCCTTACAACGCACGATGCTAAAAAAATCCGGAAAAGATGTCTTCAAAGGCTGGTCCCCTCACTACAAATCATGCCAAAATCTGATCTTGAACCCATCTACCACCTCAAATCCAAAAAAAGTCGAGAAAACTCCCCCGCCCCCTCCTTATATATTTCCACACTCCCACTCTGAAAGGCCCCGCTACCTCCATAGAACACCAGCCTCTCCTCATGCTATCATATTTAGTTTTCACCACCGATCTCCACAAAGCCTCCCTCTTCGTAGCATAACACCACAACCATTTTCCCATAAGAGCTCAATTAACTTAACCATTTTTCTTACCCCTAAACCACCGGATAGCATCAGAGAACAAATCTTCGACCAATTAACTAAATGTAACTTAAACTCGTCACCGAATCTACCCATAAAAAGTCCCTCCAAAGTTTGTCAATCAGATTAGCCACACCTACAGGAATGGGAAAAATGGACAAATAATAAGTAGGCAAATTGGAAATAGTACTTTTTATCAAAGTCAACCTACCCCCCTTAGACAGAGAAACCCTCTTCCAACGAACCAACGTCGCTTCATTTTTTTAACAATACCATTCCAAACAAATCTATGTAGCCTTATAAGAAACTCCCAAAGGAAGTCCCAAATACTAATCGGCAAAGATGCCTCTCGACAACCAAAAATATGAGCCAAACCTTCAACATTACCACATCTCCAACGGAAACTATCTCTGATTTAGTGAAGCATTAATTACAAAATGAATTAAAGTTTCTATCCTTGAATTTACACTTTAAGATGGGAATTTGATTTTTCCGAGTAATATATGTGACAGCAGATTGTTGTCTAAGCAAAACAAAAGGAACTGGCAATTACACCCTTGATACAATAAGTGATGTTTGAGCTTCTACCATTTTTCACGGACCTACGTTTATCATAGCACTGGCCAATTTCATTCTTTAATTAAATTAAGAAGAGATTGTAAATCAAGAAATTAAGTGATCTATATAGTTCAAGAAAATTGGTAACTGCTGATAAAAGCCAATAACTGTATGTGACATATTGAGACCCAAATGTTCTATTAATTCGGAGACAAGTACAAAATCCAGAAATAAGAACATGTAGATGGGCAAAATATAGCCTTGTGAGCTACTTGCACACCATTGCCATGGATGTTGGCTTAGGCAATAAAGGTAAGGTGGGGCTAGGACAGGGCTTAGATTGAATCCTTGCTCACCCATATTATATGTGTGGCTGCACATTGTTTGGATGTTTCTAGCATACGCCTATCATTTAATTCTTGAAGAAAAGTGATTCACTACTCCTAACCCCAACCCCAATGATGCCATTGCACTTGCTTCATTTCTCAAACCACGGTATTGGTTTAAGATCATTCAGCTCATATGGTGAACAGAATATGACATGCATCGGTTATAATAGATATGCACTTCAATTTTTCTTTTCGAAGCATTTTCAAGCTTTTCTTCTAACTATTGTGTCTAAATATTATCCGCACATCATTTTTTTCATAAGTAATCGCAAATTCATGAAAAAGCACAAAGGTGCAACCCAAGTACACAAAATGTATACAAGAGAAACATTTAACTAGAAGAAGAAAAAAAAATCTAAAAAAAACATTAAAGCTAGAAATATTAAAATCAAAGGCAGCTACCCAATGGTAAAGTGTCTTAAATAATAAAGCATTTCATTTCACCAGTATCCTCTCACAATCCTCAAAACTCCAATTGTTTCTTTCCCTATAAAGACACCACATACGGCAATACAATATCATCTTCCATACCACATTAAATTGAAGCCTACCACCTTGCGTTCTCCATCAAGCGAAGAGGTCTACCACTTGACTAGGCATAACCCACAACCCTACATTGCTAAAAAGGGTATTCTAAAGAGCACTGAAATCTTACAATGGAGGAGAAGATGATCCATTGACTCCCTACTCTTCTTACACATGCAGCACCAATCAACCACAATGACATGCTGCTTCCTTAGATTGTCCGTGGTGAGGATCTTCTCTAATGCGGCCAACCAAGCAAAGAACGTCACTCTCAATGGAACCTTATTCCGCCAAATACTCCTCCAAGAGAAAGGAAAACTATCATGGGGAGCAAGAACATTGTAGTATGACATTATCCACACATCATGAGAGATGTTCATTATATTTTACACATGCAACAGAATCATAGGAAGCTTAAGCTCTCAGTAAAACAAACGCAAAAGGAAAATGAATAACATAAGATTATTTATGAAGAACACATACAAATTTAAGTAAAACTAATGAAGAGACCATCATTAGTCAAATGCACAAAATGAAACCAAGAATAAGATTGAGCAAACCTGAGCCAAGAAAATAGCAAGCGCATGTTTTAAGCAACTTAAGACATCTATTCTCTCAGATATGTGATATGATGCAAAATGGCATAGCTGCTGCATGGAAGAGCCCTCAGCAACACATTTACGTATCAGCTGAACAGTTCCATCAATAAAAGCCCATGGCCCTCTCTCAAAAATCATGAAGTACATTTTACGAGCATTTGATCCCTGAAATAATATCATAGAAACAATGAGAATATATAAGATGTCCCTACAAAAAGGATAATAAGTAACATAAACTATCAGTTGGAGGACATCATATGCATGGTCTACTAACCTCCGCCCTAGATTGCCAAAACTGCAAATTCTTCTGGATGTTATGCAAATTCAAAAATATGTGCTCCAAAATATCCTCCAACACCTCATAAACTCTAGACGCCTCTGTCATAACCCTGGGCAGGTAAAGCATTTAACCCATAGTTTAATATTTCCCAAAAATAAGAAACAAATGCATTTAACTCAATTTCTTAGAAAACGGATGTTCCTTTGCTGACAAAGGGTGATGTGTTTCATAAAAAACATAAATAGGAAATCTCTTATTAGCTTGCTTTTGGGAAAATTAACGTAAAACAATTTCCCAAACTTTACCTTCAGTTAAAATGCCGTTCACATAAATTCATTTCAGTATTCGTAAACAATCAAAATTACTATCTAACAAATTCAAAAAATCTCGAAGGTACTGACTACTAAAAATCGATGAATCATCAGCATGTTACAATTCGATTACAAAACTTGACACAAAACAAACAGAGAATGAACACGTACAGCAATTAAATGTAACACAAGAATAGGACTGAATTTAGTCGAATCTTTCATTACCCAAGGAAACAGAAGAGAATGCGAACCTCAAAATTCTCTCCCTCCATTTTCTCGGCAACCGAACAAGTGATATAAGAAAAACAAGAAAAAGCACTATAAAAAGAAGTAGCTAGCATACAGAGAAGAGTCGAGCGAGTTGGAAGGCAATGGTAGGGGGAGACATTTCCTGCGACTCCGGTAACCAGCGCGAGCCGCTTGGCGATAGAGATTTGAGATTTTTCCGAGAAAGTTTGAGCCCGAAGAGGGAAAGAAACCGACCACTCGGTTCCAGAGATAGCTGGAGTAGAATGAGAATAGGGTTTTGAGGTCCTTGGACTCGTTGCTCTCCGCCGGTACCACCTCCATTGAGTTCCCGTAGCTTCGTCGTTCTCGGCTTCTGTCCGGAGAAGATAGGTAGAGGCGCGCCGAATCACTGATTTGATGTATAAGCGGAAATGCTACATCGCATATATTTCAAGGCCTCAGGTGGCCTTTGAATGCTTTGACTTTCATTGATTTTTTTAAAAAAAAATAAAAATAAAAAATAAAAATTTACTTTATGAAGTCGTTAAATAGATTAATTTAGGTTGACCAATTGTTGACGAGAACAATTTTAATTAAGAACAAAAATTAACAAAAAACTGGTTTAATAAGTTAACAAATGTCTTAAAACATGTGAGATATATATATATATATATATATATATATATATATATATATATATATATATATGTAACTTTTAATTAATTTTAACGATATTAACTTTCTATTTTATTTTATTTTTGAGTTAAATACATATTTACCCCCTGTACTTTACGACCTTTATTTTTTGCTCCCTCAGTTTCACTTTTTATCAAATTTGGTATATGTGGTATATGAAAAGACGGAAATGGTACCTCTGTCTGTTTTCTCGTCCAAAACTAACGTCCACCCACGTCATTGGGTTCCTAAAAATTTGAAGCCCAGAACCTAATTTTTTACACATCATTTCCAACAACATCCAGACAACAACATGACAGAAAATACCGTAGGTGGACGTTAGTTTTGGACGGAAAATCAGACGAATGTGCCATTTCCGTCTTTTCATACATCACATGTACCAAATTTGATAAAAAGTGAACTGAAGGGACAAAAAATAAAAGTCGTAAAGCATAAAGGACAAATATGTATTTAACCCTTTTATTTTCTTAAACCTTTCTTCTTCTAATCTAATCTTTCTCTCAAATAAGCTTAACCTTTATTTCTTCTAGCCTCTTCTTCTTGTTCTTCCCTTTCTTCTGACCCCCCTTCTTCTTTGTTAATTTTTTTCACTTTCTTTTAACCCTTTTTCTTCATTTTTTTTTGGACATGTTCTCTTTTCAATTAATTAGTTTTCACGTGACGAGCAAGTAAAAAAGTGAAGAAAAAAAAATTAGGACAAAAATCTGGAAGAAAAAAATTGCTCTGTTTAGGAAAAAAAAAATTAGAACATGCGGGGACTGTCCTAACTGAAAAAACAAAAAACAAAACAAAAAAAATAAAACAAAAACAAAACTTGGAAAAAAAAAAAAAAATCCCTCACAAATAAACCTGTTTATCATGAAAAAGCCAAAAAAAAAAAAATTAAAAAAAAAAAAAAAGACAAAAATTAGTTTAAAAAAAAAAAAAAAAAGGAATACTCATGAACATAAAAGAACCATCAAGTAAATTTGCTGCTAAGAACCATCACAAACCTAATGTAAAGAAAAAACTTGGAAAAAAAAATCTCTCACAACTAAACTCTTGCTCAGTTGCTCATCATGTGAAAGCCAATTAATTGGAAAGAGAATATAAAAAATAAAAAAGAAGAAGAAAGGTTAGAAGAAAGGGAAAAAAACAAAGAAAAATGGTGCTAGAAGAATTAAAAGACAAGTTTATTTGAGAGAGATTAGGTTAGAAGAATAAAGGTTTTAAAAAAAGATAGAAAAATAAAAACTGGAAAATTAACACCATTAAAGCCTATTAAAGTCACATGTGCATCTCACATGTTTTAGGACACTCGTCAACTTATTAAACCGGTTTGTAGCTAATTTTTGTCCTTCAATTAATCCTTTGTTTTATAGGAAAAGTTTATTTAATAAAAAGGGATAATTACACCATTGATTTTCGGAGTTGGCCTAAATAATTACCATAGTTCAAAAAGTTCATAGAAGGTCCTTGTGGTAAACTATAATTACAAATCAGTCACTCGGACGTTTTCCATCCCCAAATTAATAGATTCCTTTAGTCAGTCACGCCACACCCAATAGAAAGTCAACATGTGTCCATTACAATAAAAAAAATATAAAATTTAATAAAAATATAAATAAATAAAACAAATATATATATATATATTTTTGATTCATGTTGCAGTTAGATCTAAAGTTCCTGTTGCCTTGGGTGTTATCAGCAGTGAAATAGGTCAAATAATAGCTGTTAGTTCATAAAAATTAAACACATCATATGTTGGAGAGGCTAAATCAGCCTTATTAGCTACTAATTTGGCATTATCTCTCAATGCTAGGCAGCTTATACCGGAGGGAGACTCTTATTACAATTTTGGCTATTAACAGGCCAAACCTCATCACTGACTGGCAAATTGAACTGATAATCAGAGATGTGCACCTGAATCTGGCTTTATTTTGAAATTGGGAAGCAATGAAAGTCCAGAGACAAGCCAACCAAAGACCTCGAGATCTTGCTACAAAATGGTCTACCTCATAGTTCTTTTGGTTTTTATCCATGCAGCTCCCCTTTGTACTCTTTCCTCCCTTCCTGACTGTTATTCCCCCTTTTCCTATATTGCTAAAAAGAATTAAAAAATAAAATTGATAAGGATAATTATTTTAGATTAATAAAGTAAATTTTAAACATTCTGCTAATTTCATAAAAGACTTTGGAAATGAAAATAACGGAAAGAGAGAGAACTGCATAAGATGAGACATGAAAGTTATGCCGGGGACATTAATGTAGTATATATATTTACATTATATTAGAATAGATGTTTTTTTTTTTTTTAGTGTGTGAAATCCAAAGAACGTTCATCAAATGGTATTCCACACTATTTCATACTATTGCTCTGTTTGTTTCGACGTAAAATGATTTCCGTCATAAAATGGTTTCAGGGAAGTCATTTTTCTGAAAAATATTTTTCGCCGAAAACATTTTTCGGTGTTTGGTGTGTACGGAAAATCACAAATATTTTTTATATTTTTATTCAAAACATATAAATATTAATGTAAAATAATATAAAAATCACCGGAGACGAGATTCCGTCACTGACCGACAGGATTCAGACAACTTTTACCAGATTCTGGCTACAGGATAAAGGCCGAAATCCGGACAGTCCTGTCAAAATCTGGGTTGGCCGGATTCCAACAAAAATACTAGATTCTGACCAAAACTGCCGGAATCCGGCCCAGAACTGTCGAACTCCGGCATACTGGCCAAAAACTGCCAGAACCACTGGAATCCGGCCGTTCTGGCCAGATCCTGGCCAATCGGCAGAGATCTGGCCGGCCGGCCGTTCTAGCTGGGATATTCTGGCCAGATCCGACTAGCCGGTCGTTCTGGCTGGGATTTTCTGGCCAGATCCGATCGGCCGGCCGTTTTGGCCGAGCTATTCTGGCCAGATTTGGCCAGCTGGCCGGAATCTGGCCTTTCTGGACAAATTCCGGCCAGGTGGCCAGAATACGATCAGTTTGGTCGTCGGAATTTGGGCCGACCGGATTCCGGCGAAGATGGCCGGATTCCGTTGCCGAATTCCAGCAACATTGACCTGAGGTTGTCGGATTTCGGTACCGGCAAGATTTCCGTGATGGTCGATTGCTTTAACGTGAAGGTCGACTATGTCGTTTAAAAGGGGTCGAATGCATCTGGCGTCTTCGAAAAATGATTTACGCTTTTAAAAAACGTAAATCATTTTCCGAAATTTACAAAGCTTTTTTGGTCAAACATAAATCATTTTCCGGTTGACTATTATTTTCGCCACTACCAAACACCAGAAAATACCGAAATCATTTTACGCCGAAACAAACGAAGCATAAGTAGAATTGTATCTTTTGGTCACGAGTCCAAATGAATAATAATTGATCATGTCTCTCCAAAGTTTTAATTTGGGCAATGTCCCCCCCCCCCCCCCCCCCCCCCCAAAACTATGAAAAAATGTTAATGTTTACCCAATGACGAAAATACTCTTAATAAATAAAAATAATAATAATTCAAAAAAAAAAAAACTAAAACTAAAATGAAATTAAAAAAGAAATTCATAAAAACCAAGGGTGGCCAAATTTAAAATTTAAAAGAAAAATTGAAAAGTTATTTTTTTTTTTTAAATTAAAATTTTTGCTTTTTTTAAGAAATTAAAACTTTGTTTTTTTCTATATTTTTTTAATTTATAGGAGTATTTTTGTTTTATTGAAAAAATAGTAACATCATTTTTGTCTTTTTGCTAACCCCAGTAATTGCAGGGAAATTTTACTCTCATTAAAACTCAACAAGGTAAATTCCAAAATAACTTTCTTTTTGGGCAGTTACCTTTTTTCTTTTCTTTTTATAGGTAATAAAATGAAAAAGAGACTCATCGGTTTTTTTTTTTTTTTTTTTTTTTTTTTTTTTTTTTTTTTTTTTGCCGTCTAGCCATAAAATCAAGGGGAGG
The DNA here is from genome assembly GCF_958979055.1 of Alnus glutinosa. Classification (NCBI taxonomy): domain Eukaryota; kingdom Viridiplantae; phylum Streptophyta; class Magnoliopsida; order Fagales; family Betulaceae; genus Alnus; species Alnus glutinosa. The sequence continues at coordinate 9,506,852 of NC_084894.1, read as the reverse complement.
GAGGAGGAATAGGAATGCTCCTCGAGAAAAGAGAGAAAGTGGCCCACTTTTCAAAATTAATGTTCCGTTTGTTTCGACCTAAAATATTTTCAACGAAATCATTTATTCAGGTCGTACTGGTCAAATTCCGGCCAGTTTGGCCAGAATCTGGTCCGCCGGAATCCGGGGACGGTGGCCGAATGTTGCCGGATTCAGGTGACCATCGTCGGAATCCAACCAGTGCAACCGAATTCTAGCAATCAGATACCAAAATTTTGCGATTTTCGGCAATAGATTCAAGCTACCAATAAACTCCAATACCCAGTGGTTGCAAATTCCCACAAATGTGCATGCAAGAATGAAGAGTTTAAATCCAAAAAAACTGATTTACGATTTTCAAAATTGTAAATTGTCTTCCAAAAATTAAATAGACTTTTACAGTCAAACTAAAAATGATTTCCGTTGACCATCATTTTCGGTTGCACCAAAAACCGAAAAATACAGAAAATGTTTTTTATAAAATATTTTACGCTCAAACAAATGGAGCATAAGTTTGCACAAATTTATGGTTTGATGAACCTTAGCTACCAACCAATTTGAGTCAACAAGCAAGGAAAAGAAGATTTATAAGACTACATAGAAAATCCTCTAATCTTATGTAAGGTCCCGATGTTAAGAGAATAAGAACCATAATTAGATAATCCCCTTCTATGATAAAATTGGGGAGTTAACAATCTAAGTTAATGTACTCTTTTATAGTGGTCAATAGGAAATTCCAGCCATTGATACCTTGCTAGGAAAACCTGCATTATTGAAGAGAAAAAAACACGAAAAAAAACTAAATGGTTTAAAGGATTATGCCCGCTAGTTGTAAAATCCAGAGGATAACATTTCTATTGTTAACTTAAATAAAGGGATAAATGCTTCATTAGTTCATGAGGTATGGACTTATCGTTCCCTAAGATTTAAAAGTTATTAATTCATTTCCTAAGGTTAGAATAGTTATCAAATAGATCATTTCGTCCATCTTCCGTTAAATTTTCAATGGGGTCGCCACGTCATATAATCAGAAGATGGCACATGTCTCGTTTAATAAAAATAAATATAAATATAAACATAAAATTATAAATTATAAATTAAAACTAAAAATACAAATACAAAAATAGAAACAAAAAAAAAAAAAAAAATCGCCGAGCTTTTGAGAATGGTTCTGTCACCACTAGGCCGGCCAGAGGGTGTGGCTAAACCACCACTCCAAGGCCATTAGGGGTGGTTCAACCACCCTTTCTGGCTAATCTGGGGGTGATCTAACCACTCTTAGAAAGTGTGGTTTTCTTTTTCCTTTTAATTTTTGTTCTTTGTATTTATATTTTTTTTTATTAAAAGGGACTCATGTCGTCTTCTAATTGGGTATGCCATGGCACTCCGTTAAAAATTTAATAGAATGATCTATTTGATAATAGTTCTAGCCTTAGGAAGTAAATTGATAACTTTTGAACCTTAAAAAACGATTTGATAAAAAGTTCATATCTCAAGGACCACTAGAGCATTTTTTTCTAAAAAAAAAAAACTGCAATAGGTAACTATGATAAGTATGAGACTATAGTGAGAAGGAATAATTCTATAAGTTCATATTGTATCGTTCCAAAAATGAGGTGGCTTTAAAATCATTATTTGATCAAAATTCAATAGTGATCAATCATAACTCCAATGGTAATTTTAAAAGCTATATCATTATTGGAGGGACACAATAGAGACTTATGGCATTACTCAGTCAAAAGATATTCAAGTTCTACAACAACTCAAAACCTATTTTGTTTTCTTTCTCAAAAATAGCTTTTCAAATATAGCAAAATTAATAATTTTTCCAAACGAACTATCAAAATCCTCCTATAAATATCGATTACATAAGTCCTTTCCTTTCACATCAATTTTCTTTCAAACTATCCAAAGTACACTCAATCATGAAGAGCTTGTCCATTTTGGCCCTCTTCCTACTTGTTATCTTCCTCAATTGTGGTAACTTCTTAAAATCTAATTTAAATATATTGAAACTTAGAAATAATGTGTTATTGGCATGCAAGACCAAGTCAAACACTCATTGTATACATTATATTAAATTTAATTTTTCCCATTTATATCATAAAAGATTTGCATGAACATGTCAGATTTGTCTCAACAATTTAACATCTTTAGAGGATTGAATCGCTCTCGTTAATCAAACATTTGTGAGATATTTGTAAGATTTTTATGTTGTATGTAACATTACTCATATAATAATATTTAAAGTATTAACTTAAAGTTTAAAAATAGCTAAAGAACACATTGATAATTGAGCGTCAATTAAAATGAAAAGCAATGAAAAGCAAAGGTGCCTAACTATTTTAGCATAAGAGAACTCATAGGAGAATATGCAAACTATATAGCAAGATAGTTATTGTTGTTAGAGGAATCCTATATTTTCCTTAAGTGAGGGAAGCAATTTCATATGATTCCTTTTGTTTATAAGGAATATATGTTGTCAATATATAGTGGTTGTCTTTAAAAGTTATCCTTTTAAATAGAATGTATTGATTTGACCCCATAAGCGAGACCACTACCCCATAGCATGTTGCCGCCTTTAAATGGTTAATATATATCATTGTAGGTTCCTCTACTTCCGTAGAAACTGAGCTGAAGGCTAACGCAGCTACATGGCCTCATTACCCACCTTGTGTCAGTGGTTCTTGCACAAATCAAATATGTTGCGCACAAGGTACTCTCTCTCTCTCTCTCTCTCTCTCTCTCTCTCTCTCTCTCTCTCTCTCTCTCTCTCTCTCTCTCTCTCTCTCGTATGTATATATTTTCGAGCTATATTAAACTTATAGCCCCAATCCATGACAAAAAGATTCTCGATGAGTCATTTTATGGTCATAATTTAATGTTATTATATCTAACAGTGTAGATGATGTCACATGATAAATTTATTGGTACCCTATTAAAAATAAATAAATAAATGATGTGACATCATTTATACCATTAAAACATTAAATCTTGATCATGAAATGACTCCTATCCATTTCACTTGAAATTGAGATAATCATATTATGATCTATGCTTAATCGTATACCTTTTTGTTCTAGTTTTTCGCTTTTTATGGTTATAATTAACAACTTTGCTCAAACAAATGAGAATTTTCAAGAATATGTTTCAAGCTAATAAGTGGAAAAAAAAAATTAAAAAATTGTTCTTGTCATTTATTTAAATTTGAATGTACTTTTAAGTGGCATTGTTTCAAGTCCTAAAAGAGTAATTCTACATGTACATTAAGTGTCCATAAAAAAATGAGGTGGCTTTTAAAATCATCATTAGGCATGTGATTAATCAAATGGTGATTTTTAAAGCCACCTCATTTTTTTATGGATACTTAATAGACACTTAATGTACTATTACAATTGCTTGTATTAAAAAGGTGAGATATAGTTGGAATAGATCTTTGGTTTAAATCTTATAAAGACCGAAAAACAAAAAAGTAAAAGTAAACATAAATTCCTCCTCAAACTACTACCCAATTGTCAATGTCTCTCACAGTCTACAAATTGTGTCAATGTCTCCTAATACCAAAAAAAAAAAATGCTAAAAAATAATAAAAAATAATAATAATAATAATATCGAAAAAATAACTAAAAAAAATGAAAAACATTTTTTTTTTTAATTTTAAGAAATTTTATAATTTTATGAAATGTGATTTTGTTATTAGGGGGATATTGACATTTTTTGATAGTTTAGGGGGACACTGACACAATTGGTAGCTTGGGGGGGGGGGGGGGGGTGGACAATGACAATGAGGCGGTTGTTTAAGTGCGATATGTGTACTATTTCCGAGAAAAAAATGTCTTGATATTTGACTTTTGAAAAAAAAAAATGTAATATTAAGTAAAAGATCTCATCATGCTCCAAGTTAGATTTCTCAACTTCCAAATTCCAATTTACTTATCATTAATAATATTACTTAGTAGACTGTAAAACGTTAATGCTTAAAGAATTTCTTCTCAGCTAGATATATAAATTAATGATCATATTCTAAGAACTTGTATCAAAGTGGGATGTTTTTGGAAAGAATATTTGATCCCACTTCTGTACCGATGCTAATTCAATTGTTGCAGGTCACAAATTTCGATGGCCTGAATTGGTTGGAAAGAATGGGCAGCAAGCCAAGGCGGTGATACAAAAGGATAACCCTCTAGTAACAGTAGTGGACCTACCTCCCGGGAGAGTAGGATTTGCGGATTTCTGTTGCAATCGTGTATACCTTGTCCTTGATAGCAATGGCAATGTCACTTCCGTACCTATAGTTGGCTGACACTACTTTTTGTAATGACGTTTAAAGCAAATAAATAACTATGTATTATTCTATTCATATTTTCCAATTATATTATCTACGAATGTTGGATAAATTAGATATATACATATGGGAAGTAATCCTTACACAACACAATTTACACAACATTTACACAACACACTCACATGGGTCCCACCCCATGTGAGTGTGTTGTGTAAATATCATTTCCCTATACATATACATGTATATGCATACATACATATAACAATGACAGAGCCACATGAAGATAGGGGGACATGCCTCCCCAATCCCTCATGGACTAGCCCAAACACCAAAAGTAAATTACATGGCTAGCCCTATAAAGATTTCAGAAAGAAAATCTACCCTAAGCCAAAAAAGAGTCATGAATTTTTTAAGCCCAAACCTAAGCTACCTCCAAAAACTCCAAATATATATATATTGTTGATAGAGTTGACCGCATATCGATAATCCAAGCAAGGAGACCTACAAAAACAAGAAGGATTTGGCTTAGGTGCCATAAAAAATAAATTAAAAAGAAAAGAAAATAAGAAGAAGAAGAACAACAACACCTAAGTTGTAGTAGTTTTCTCAATGGTTCAGATTTAATTTCAAGTTTTTCATGAGAGATAAGTTAAATCTAAAACATTAAAAAACTATAGCATAGGTGCTATAGTTTTTATTTTTTTTTTTTTTTTTTTTTAAAAAATCACCTAAGTCAAGTCCAAACAAGAAACAAGCATATGTGACTTTCCAAAGGTACCTATGGGAGACTCTCTGGTGCCTAAGTCAATGAAACGTTCCAAGAGAAAGACTAGGAAGCAAGAGAGTGAGAAAAGAAAAGCATGCATACCTCATACTAGGTTTTGTCACCTATACCTATAGGGTTGCCGTCATTAAGGCAAATGATATTGATATGGCAAGGATCGGAGGTCAAGGGTTTGATATGGAAGGTAGTCTATTCCATTTCCTTAGTGAGGGTGCTACCAAGATCCTTCCCTCATTAAGCCAAGCTTAAATAGGTAAGTCGTGATTGGAGGAATACCTGAGATCCCTTTCATTTTATGGTCCTTCACGTGCCTGCCTGTTAGGGGATTGTCGATTAGGCTTATTAACCATCAATGAGGTGACCGTTGGTTGGGCCGTCTCCGTGGGTGGGTGACTCACCAAACTCAGATTTGACCTGCTGGGTGCAGCCAATCCCACGGGTGAATGGATCTCCACAGATTCAAGGGGTAACAGGCTCTTTTAGGCTTGAGTGGGCCTTTAAGATTCCTAAGGAGACTTAATAAACGGTATCAACAGGTTCCCCCAATTCTGATACTCAGCTTACTGAATTATGAGAATTTTACTTTATTGCCTTAAGTTTCCTCAATCCATAAAGACATTTTATCGTCGAATGACTGTGGGTTACCACTAAATGAAAAGGGTTTATCGTCGATTGGCTCTTTTGGGGTAGAAAGGTTGAAGAGCGTGTGATAACAGGTCACACTCCCTGATGCATGCGCATTTTTTCAAATGTTAGGCAACATCAACACATTAAAGACCCCCTACCATTGAGCCCATCTTTTGAGGCAAGAGGATTGATGAGACACCATGATTGCTGTAATACCCCAAACATTATTTAGGGTTAAGTTATCCTTAATCAGTGTTAATAAGGGATTAGGATTGGATGAAGAGGTAAATTTTGATTTTCTATACTGGTCGAACGTTTGACTAGGGTTACCAAGCATTCGATATCATAGTACTCTGAATGTTTGAACCTTACATCATAAACGTTTGAGGATTTGATGTATGTCACTATTCATGCAGTAGCTTTGTGTCAGAAGGTACACCAAACATTCGACTAGGGACCACCGAACTTTTGACTAGGGAACACCAAACGTTTGACCAAGGACCACTGAACGTTCGATCTAACCCAAAACCTTTGGGTAAAACAATACACTGAACATTCGACAAAAGAGACCAAACGTTCGATGTTCTGCAATTATGTGTAAAAACAGTTCATCTTTATCTTCAGATGCCCCAAGCCTATAAATACCTCACACCCTCGCCCCTTTCACCTCATTTCTGCCCCTTCCTTCAGTGTGATCCTAGAGTGGGATAGTGTTTTTGAGAGAAAGAATAAACTCACTTAGTTCTTGATCTTCAAGGAGGTAACATTCCCAGCCTAACTCATTTCTTAAAAAGTTGTGCTGTTTAGTTAGTTTTAATGACCTAGCTTATGGTTTTATGTCTCTAGTTGGTTTTTGGTTTAAATACTATATTATTTTTTATTAGAAAGTTGATTAGGTTTAACGTACCAAGTTCTACGTGAAAGTGTTGTTGAGGCTTAGGACTTCTTTAGGAGTCAGGTTAAGACCTTGACTTACTTAAATGTAGTTTTATGGCTTTAAGGTTCGGAAATAGGATTCTGCCCCATCATCAAATGTTCGACCCTTCACTAGACGAACATTTGATGTCAAGTCCGAACATTCGACCAACGGGCAGAAACCCTATTTTGAGCTTGTTTAGGGTTTAGGGCTTTTGTAGCCTGGAATTAGGACTGATGATAGGTCTTTTCTCAAATTTTGAGGTTGTAGAGCCTGAAGAGGACTTTACGGTGGAGCTTACTATACAAGTTAGTAAAAACTCACACTGATACTTGTTATTATATTTTTCTCACATAACATGATTATTTTATGTACCAAATCTGCATGTTTACAACTCACATGAAATATACTTTTGATTACTATGAACTCTATTTTGCGAAAGCGAGTGATTAATGAGAAGATAATGAAAATGATGAATTTATAAAAGCATGCATGTAAGAGACAGTGAAGATTAAATTGCATCGTATGACATGGTACAATGGTATGTGCAGGATAACGGCCATGGGCTTACTATACTGGTTAACCTTATAGTCAAAGGTTTATTTTTGTGTTTGACCTTGGATCTAATAGTTTTTTTTACCAATGCAACCATGCTTGAGTGGTGGTTATTATAGATGGACGTCATTAGTGACGTGGGCCACCCAAGATCAGACTCGGTTGGACTGCTAATGATGGACGATAGCGTACAATATGCGGGGCACCAGTATTGTATTACAGGTCCATCAGGACAGTGCCAACCTTATCGGAAAGGGGTTAATATCCTGGGTAGACTATATAGTGCTGAACTATGACATGATTATCTTGTTACAACATATGTTATATCTATATTGCATTCACGATGGCATTGTCAAATGATAAACTATAACATTGCATTGCTTCATGTGATTTATAAATAACTGAGTTCACTACATGATAACCTGTCACCATGTGTATTATTACTCACTAAGTCGTGGACTTACACTTGTATCGTTTCCACCGATGAAACATGTGTTGTTTTATAGTTTGATCACCTTAAGATGTTAGGCTTGAGATGGACCTTGAGGTTGATGTGGTGTAATACCCAAATCCTAACCCTGGTTAAGAGACGGAGTATTTTAAATCCTAGGGTTAGTTGGAATCAAGTTTGCAAGGTTCAGGTTGAGTTTTTGGGCTAGGAAAGACCTCCAGATCAGTTTCTGACTTGGAGGATCAATCCTCCATAGGAGAAGATCGATTCCCAAGGGCTAAAAACCCTAATGATCGATCCTCCCTTTAATAAGATTGATCCTTTTGCGCTTGAATGTGATTTCAAGGTTTTTTGGAGCCCTAGTGCAGCTGTAACGTCTACATATTCATCCTTAACCTTTACTAAACATTAGAGGCTACCAGAGCCTCGTGTTGAAGAAAGAGTCATCATTTCATCAGTTTGGAAGTTTCTTAAGTACCACAAGGTTAGTGTTATGATCAGTTATTTCAATAGAGTGTTAGGTGCTTTCTCGGATGTTTCATCGTTGTTTCTTATTAGTGGTGTTGGTTGGTTTGTTTAAGAGACCTTAGCAAAGTCGTTGAGGTTGTTTTTATCATTTTAAACCATAGATACCGCATAGATTAAGCCCTTAGGATTTTCATAGACCATAAAAGTCATCTTAAGTTTTGGTAGAGCTGTTTTAGGGTTCGAGAGTGGTCCGGACATGTCGAAAAATGTTTCCGCCTGTCCAAGATCGATCCTCCTCAACCGAGGATTGCTCCCATGCTATCAAGATCGATCCTCCTCAACCAAGGATTGCTCCCATGCTATCAAGATCCATCCTGACTAGGCCAGGATCAATCCTCCCCCAGACAGGATCGATCCTCCCTCACCAAAATCGATCGCAGTCCTGCTAGGGTTGATCTCAAGCTGTTCCAACACCTTCTTTTGTCAATTCTTAGGTCTTACCTCAAGGTAGAAGGTCTCAAAGCTTTGAGGGATGAAAACCTCTCTCTCTCTCTCTCTCTCTCTCTCTCTCTCTCTCTCTCTCTCTCTCTCTCTCTCTCTCTCTCTCTCTCTCTCTCTCCCCTATTTTCTTTATCTCTCTAGGTCTAGGGTTTTTTGGACTACAAGGGGTGAAAATGGTGACTAATGGACGTAATGTCCTTTATATAGGCGAGCTGAAGAGATAAGAATGGTCGAGGTATCTCACAAGTCCATTTTTTTTTATAAAAAAGTTGTCTTGATAGATCAAACACTCATTGGAAACTTTGATAGTTCGAGCCCAACTTCGATCGTTTGAAGGTCGCAGATTTTTAAATTATTGAAAGACGTTCTATTTATTAATGAATTATAACGTCTGAAAGATTAAATAAAAATTTTACCGTCAATGTTATATTAGATTATAAAAATATGGGTGTTGATAATACATAGCATTACATATATAAAGGCCTTCAAGGTTCTTTTTCCGCATTTTTTCCTTATTTCTCTCCTTCTATCTTCGGAGCTTTCTCTCTTCACCTTATCGCATCGCTACCGGTGTTCTTCTTCCTTAGCCATCCACTGCCCCCCCCCCCCCCCACACCCTTTTTCACTCTCGTAACTCTGTCATGACCACCTATGGCGCGACAACTACCTCCTGGCTCTCAAAGGTGAAAGAGCGCGAGTCGAAGTCCTTCCGGCGACTATACTGCATCCCAGCCTTTGTCATTCTTTGGAGGCCAAGAAAAGACTAATGGCCTATCATGCCACCAAGTTCCGATGAGGTATGCATCAATGAAGAGGTGCTCAAGGCCGGTCTCAGGTTTCCCTTCCCAAGCCCCGTCCAAGAAGTGTAGTCAAGGCTCAACCTTTCCCCCAATCAGTTGACACCCAACGACTGGCAGATCTTGCAATCATGTTCCGTTTTGTGGCCGATGTTAAGAGAGCAAAAGACATAATGAGAGATTCCCCTTTTATGATAAAATTGGGGAGTTACAAAATCTAAGTTAATGTCCTCTTTCATAGTGGTCAATAGGAAATTCCAGCCATTCTTACTTTGCTATGAAGACCTGCATTATTTGAAGAGAAAATAACATGAAAAAAAAAAAAAAACTAGATGGTTTAAAGGATTACACCCACTAGTTTCAAAATCCAGAGGATAAATCTTTATTGATAACCTAAAATAAAGGGAAAATGCATCATTGGTCCATGAGGTATGGACTTTTATCAAATCGTTCCCTAAGGTTTAAAAGTTATCAAATTACTCCCTAATGTTAGAATTGTTATCAAATAGATCATTTTATCCACCTTCTATTAAATTTTTAATGTTGTTGCCATGTCATAACTATTCTGGAGATAACATGTGTCCCGTTTAACAAAAATATATAATAAAAAAAAAACTATAAAATTATAAATAAAAATGCAAAAACAACAGGAAAAACAAAACAAATTTTTGGGGATGGTCGGATCACCCCCAAATTGGCCAAGCCACCCTTAGGCCAGTTAAAGAGAATGGTTGAACCACCACCACCTCAAGACCATTAGGGGTGGTTCAACCTTCCTTTCTAGCTAATCAGGGGGTGGTGTGACCAACCCTAGAAAACTCGGTTTTTTCTTTTTATGAGAAGGGACACGTGTCGTCTTTTGATTCGGTATGAAGTGGCACACAGTTAAAAATGTAATAGAATGATCTATTTGAAAGGTTCTAACCTTAAGAAGTAAATTAATGACTTTTGAACCTCAGGAAGCGATTTGATAAAAAGTTCATATTTCAAGGACTATTTGTTAGGGAATTATCATTCTTAAAACCCAAACGGACCCATTATAAAAGTTTTGGCCCAACCTGCCCAAACAGTTCGCCCGGCCTGAATGAATCTGGTTCCACAAGCTTGGAATTCAAGCAGCCCCAATCAAAAGGGAAGTGGGCCTAAAAGTCCAACTAAGGCCCACTTCTAATCCAAAAAGAAGGCCCGTCGACTGAATCCAATGCAAGGCTCAACCCACTTTTGTTAAAGGATGAGAAGTCGCGAAAATCCAAGCTACTCGGCCATGTTCCACAAAGACGCCTCCAATCCGGTCGTGGGTGTACGTGTTCCAAATTATTAGAAGACTTACAGTCCGGAACGTGCAGTAACCCATGTTCCAATGACCATGATCAGAGAGACTTTCACCCTCATTTTAAGGGGTTAATGTTGTGAGTTTTAATGAGTACTCGCAAGCACACGAATCGTTTGCAATATAGTGTGTGCAAGTGCGAGGTCGAATCCACAGGGAAATGGTCAAATATTGGTGTCTTATTTAATCAACCTCATTTTAACCTAGTTCCAAAGGTTTGAGGATTGATTCAAGAACAAAAGACTAAATAAACGAAATGAAATGAAATATGCAAATTAAAAGGAACTAAGGCTAAGGAATCTACCAAACCAAATTCAACAACTCACACTCTTGGTTTCCACTTGAACACCCAAAGAACATTAAGCTTAGGGTGTCATTCAAGTTTCTCAACCATAAACCTTAGAACCATTAAATGAATCCAACTCAAATATAAATCACAAAGAGTACCCATTTGAAATCAAATCATCCAATGTATCCATTTAGTGAACAAATCACAATGGATATCATCATTCAAACCGATAAAACAATGTATCCATCGGTTGAAACACATTAAATGTCCTATATCTACCAACAACCACATTCATTGCAAAAGATAAAGCATTTAAATGAATGGAACTTGAACAACAAATATGATATATCATCAAATGTGCAAGTAGTATAACAAGAGTGTGAGTGTCATCAATGGAAAGGTTTCATTCTCAACCTTAGTTGAGGTTACTAGCCTTCCATGACTAAAAACACCACAAGAAAATGAAGAACAAACATGGAAATAAAAGAAAAGCTTTACAAAGACAAATGTCTAAAGAAAAGAGCTACTGAAATCAACTACAAAATGCACGAAATAAATCCTAGCTACTGTTTTTTGAACTCTCCCAACAAGGAGGCATGGCTATGGCTTTTATAGAAGGAAATTAGAGCTAGAAACCCATGTAAAATGACTCTTCTAACCCCCTCTAAGGTTCCTCTCTTGCTAGAGACAACCAAGGTCACGAAACCAGCGTGTTCTGCAGCGAAAATCAGAAGGAGAACTGCTTTTTGTCATGGAGAAGCTCCTGATTGGATGTTCTGGCGCGCTTAAGCAAAAGAATGTTCTAGGAAATTTCGATCGATCGACTTCGGGCAAAATTCGATCGATCGAATTTAAGTTCGATCGATCGAGTTCTTCAGAACTTCTAAATTTTCCAAGCAATTCCACATGAATTTTGCCATTCCTCACTTATTGACCTACAAAACATAAAAATACAAAAACTGACCAAAGCATCAGAAAATAACAAAGCTAAAGGTCTAACTAATATAAATCAAGGAGTCCAAATACACAATATTTGGCACTCATCAGTTAACCGTCTCAACTCTTCAATATAAATACAGACCAACCTTAAGGTATTCTCTAGTTGAAATTATTACTACAAAGCATTACTATTATTATACCAAAGAAATTGATTTAAGCATCGGAGTAGGAGTAGCTGGCACCCCTAGCAAGCATTCTTTTTGCCTATTATTTTTCAAAAGAAGATCGGCATTATATTCAACAGCTCGTGTCACCAAACCAAAAATTGTTCTAACACTATTGGAGCATTTTTCACTAAATAAAACTACAATAGGAAACTGTGATAAGTATGAGAGTATAGTCAGAAGATATTGGAGATTATAAATAATGGGAATTGACTAAGATCTAGATATTGCAAATCAAATATTAGTAACATCTAATTACAAAACAATCAATGAATCAAGTAATCACTCATGTATACACTCCAACTTACGAAATAGGATCCTCTCCATTTCAATTGAAATGAATACCATCCATTTTATGGTCAGGATTTAAAGTTGATGCATCTAATAATGTACATGATTTTACATTATTTAAATTTTTAAAAGACATGCCAACATTGACTTCATATACACCATTAGATGCATCAATTTTAAATCCTGACCTTTCATTTAAAATGGATAGTATCCATGAAATGGAGAGGATCCTATTCCCCAACTTACGGGCCTGTTTGTATTCGTTTTTACAAATAGTATTCAAGATTTAAAATCTAAAAACTAGGCCTCACCCATGAAAAACATTTATGAGTTAAAGTTTTTGAAAATCGGTTTTCTAGAACCAGATCCAGAAATATGGCATGAAACTAGTTTAGAAAAAAAAAAAAAAAAAAAAAAAAAAAAAAAAAAAAAAACAACTTAAAATAAGTTTCATTTGAAAACATAGAAATTAAAATCAGTTTTATACAACATACTTTTCTATTTTCCCCCACAAAGAATGAGTATTTTTTCAGCACTTATCAACCTCTTTGTGATGTTTCACAACAACTCAGAACCTCTTTTTGTTTTTTGTTTTTTTTTTTTTTCCTCTCTCTCAAAAATAGCTTTTCAAATATTGCAAATGAACTGTCAAAATTATCCTATAAATATCAGCTACATAAGTCCCTTCCCTTCACATCAATTTCTTTCAAATAATCAAAGTACTCCCAATCATGAAGAGCTTGTCCATTTTGTCCCTATTCCTACTTGTTCTCTTCGTCGATTGTGGTAACTTCTTAAAATCCACTTTACATATATTGAAACTTAGAAATAATATATGTGTTATTGGCATGCAAAACCATGCCAAACATTCATTGCATACTTAATATTAAAGTTAAATTTACCCATTTATATCATAAAATAGTGCATGAACAAGTCACATTTGTTTCAACAATTTACATCCTTAGAGGATTGAATCGCTCTTGTTAATAAAGTGTTTTTGTGAGATATTTGTGTGGTATGTAGAATTAGTCATATAATAATATTCAAAGTAATCACTTAAATGTTAGAGAAAGTTAAGGAACACATTAATAATTGAGGGTCAATTAAAATGAAAAGCAAAGATGCCTAACTATTTTAAGTACAAGAGAACATGCAAACTATATAGCAACATAGTTACGGTTTTTAGAAGAATCCTATATTTTCTTTCAGTGAGGGAAGCAATTTTAATTTATATGATACCTTTTATTTATAAAGCATATTGTCAATATTAGTTGCCTTCAAAAGTTGTCCTTTTAAATGGTCAATAGCATATATATATATAGGTTCCTCTACTTCAGTAGAAATTGAGCCGAAGGCTGACAGAGCTGCATGGCCTCGTTACCCACCTTGTGTCAGCGGTTTTTGCACAGATCAAGTATGTTGTGCTCAAGGTACTCTCTCTCTCTCTCTCTCTCTCTCTCTCTCTCTCTCTCTCATATATATATATATATATATATATATATATATATTATTGTATTTAACTAATAACCGCGATCCATGTGCAACAACGATCCTCCCCATTTAATTTAAAACGAAGATGAGTCATTTCGTGATCAGGATTTTATGTTGTTGTATCTAACAGTGTGGATGATGGTATGTGATAAATATGTTGGCATGTCATTTTAAAAAAAGATTTCTTCTTGTTGTTTATTTCAATTTGAGTGTACTTTTAAGTGGCATTATTTCAAGTACTAAAAAGGTAAGAGAGTTGGAATGGATCTTTGGTTTAAATCTTACAAAGAAAGAAAAAAACAATAAGGATGAGCCACAATTAGTTATCCGAATTGCTAGTAATTTGAACACCTAATGTGAGATGACCCATATAAGACTTAGTTTCCCAAATAAATTTTGGGCTGTCCGAACATGTGAATTTCATTTGGGCTCTCTAATAGAAGCTCCTCAAATTACTAGCAATTCAAACAGCTAATTATTGTGAATCTCAATCCAGAAAAATGTCTTGACATTTTACATTTGGGAAAAAAAAAAAAAAGAAAAAAAAAAAAGAAAGAAAGAGGAAATGCATGTAATATTAAGTAAAAGATCTCATGATTCTATTTAGATTTCTTAACTTCCAAATTCCATTTTAATTATTTCCTCATTCATTTTCCCTTGTTTTGTAAATCCAAATAAATAAATGTTAGTTCAAATTCCCCTGATTCTATAGCTTAAGTCTACTTTAACTTTTGTAGTTATTGTTATGCTTATTATGAGTAATGCTATTTAATAGAACATACATACAATTACTTGATGATGTGGCTCTTGAATCATCACTTGTAACAAAATAAATAAATGGTTTTTTTTTTTTTACTCTCAGGTCATCACAATTGTATGACAATCGCATAATAATCTACTAAAAGCATTACACTAAAACGCTTTTGAGTTTTTTTTTTCTTCTCTTTTTCTTAAATAAATGTTAATGCTCAAAGAATTTCTTTTCAGCAAGATACTTATATCAAAGTGTGATGTTTTTGGAAAGAATAATTTCTGTCCTACTTCTATACTGATTACTAGTGCCAATTCAATTGTTGTAGGTCACAAATTTCGATGGCCTGAATTGGTTGGAAAGAATGGGCAGCAAGCCAAGGCGGTGATACAAAAGGATAACCCTCTGGTAACAGTAGTGGTCCTACCTCCGGGCAGAGTAGGATTTGCAAATTTTTGTTGCAATCGTGTATACCTTGTCCTTGGTCGCAAAGGCAATGTCCTTTCTGCACCTATAGTTGGCTGAGACTACTTAATGTAATCAAGTTTGAAACAAATAAATAACTACGTATTATATTTAATTTTAATAATTCCTTATTTAAATACTTATGCTTGAGATTTAGAATAATCAATTCACATTAAATTTATCTCAATGAGATATTTCAAAAGTGATTATGAATTCCATCTTAAGTAGTAGTGTTCCCACAATGTTACATGTGACCACCCAACACGCCGAAATTTTGACCATACAAGATCTCACTCCTAAATGTATCAAAGTGACATATGTTTCACATTTCTCTTAGGATTGAGAGTTAATGTTATAAGTAGTCATGAGTTTAAATTATTCAATCAACTGTAGTTTACAGAATAACAACTCGTGTGGTCCTGTTCAATGTATTCTAACCACACCAATATATCAATCAGGATCAAGATAGATCATCATAATTGATATGTTATAATCTTATCAGATGACATGCTCAATCCTATCACTAACTATGAACTAGAGTTTATAAGTCAAAAGGTATTCTGGTTTAGATCTTTTTTATGAAAATCCTATTAACACACTTTTCTTTTCTTTTCTTTTCTTTTTTTGAGGATCCTATTAACACACTTAAACGATATTCAATATAACTTAAAGACTACATATACATAAATGTCACACAAATCTGACATTTATCTCACACAAATATATATATATATATATATATATATGTGTGTGTGTGTGTGTGTGTGTGCGCGCGCGCTTATTGTTTTAATTTATCTCAGAAAATAAAAAATTTATTATTAAATGAAATGCCACACAAAATAAACTGAGTTTTAGGGCACTATCCCTAACAAAAAGATGACATGACACATTTTTTTTTTTAAAAAAAAATATCACCTGGCCTACCCATTTATGTTCTTCAAAGCTTTATTCCGTTTTTGACAGTTCAACTCTTCCATTTCTTTTCAATTTTCTCTCTTTATGCCTCAACTTTCTTCATTTTCTTTATTTATTTTCTCCGCAATCAAAACATGCATATGCCTAAAAGATACATATTATAGAGGACTAGAGCTTAGGAGGAGACTCAATATTCAATAAATTATCTTCCTCTTGTAACTCTTCTTGTTCTTGTTCTTCTTAACTAGTTTAATTGTTTTGTGTTATTTTGGCCTAATTATTGATAGAATTAACTACTTCAGCTATTAGGCCTCCAAAGAGGTCATACCTACATTAACAAATAACACAAAATTTGCAAAATTGTTGGGTGCAATTGTTTGTCAAAGAAAAAATTCTGACATCCAAGTGAGTTTATATTTTTTCGCTTAACTTATGAATATGTTTCTATCAAATTAAAAGCAAAATAAGTTATATAAGTTGAAAAATAAAGACTCCTAATTATCGTGTGTGTGTGATCAACAGTGCAACAAAATATTAATGCGGAATTTAAAGAAGACAAATATTTTGTTGATGAAGTGAAAACTCTTATCAAGAGAAAAACCACTCCGGGGTAGCCAAATCCAGGAAATTCACTATTCAGAAGACAAAACTAGTTACAAGGCAGTAATACTCACATAACCCAATACATTATTCGTACCTCACTCTAAAATGTACCTATACGTGAACACTTCCCAACCAAACTTTATGTCTGAAGGAGTCTTTAATGGACTCTTTTAGCTTAGGGCTCCTCCCTAAACTAAACTTCATTGGGTTGATCAAATCACACAAATAAAACTCTAAGAAAGCTAGTTGATCTCACAATCTCTGCATAAACACCATCTCTTAGCACAATGGAATTCAATACCGAATTCTTACAAAACAATAGCCTAGAAGCCCCTTTAAATAGGCTCTGGAAAACCTAATTTGACACAAATCTCGGATTTCCCTAGGCGGCGTCCAGACTAAGACAAATGACGTCCGGACGTCAAGCAACAACCGACTTCAATTAACACACTTTTCTTCAGAAGTCTTCAGTAGCGCATTCGGACGGTTGCATGCTGTCTTCACTGTTCCCAGTCTTCAATTTACTGTTCAAACACCTGTGCGAACATGAGCTCTCGTGTCTAGGTGTCCGCTGGGTTGTCTGCTAAGGTGTTCGAACACTTGTTCGAAGACTGGTGGGCGTTCGGACACTTCCTCTGGCCATTTGGATGGTCACAATGGAAACCTTTCCTGAGCTGTAAATGTGTCAGAATCTTCCTTGACTTCCGAAAATTGCCTTTCTTGATATTTGTGGCACTGAACTTGTCATATTAGGCCATTTCCATATTGAAGAATATATTATGAATTATCTCTAAAAAAATTCTCTGAATTACGACGATTTTATTTCAGCAGTAACCTAATATGGTAGTGTTTTTGTCAACATAATGTAGCTCATAAACTAACAAACTCCCCATTTGGCCATTCCGAGACAAAAACCACTTGACTAGTGAAAAATACAAAAATCGGTCCAAAAATAAAAAAATACTCCCCCTTTTTGTCTCAAAATGACAAAGGGTAAACAAAGTATTGAAAACCACAGATAAAATAGTACTAATATTCAACAAAAACAGGAATAAAAGTAAAGTGTCTTAACAAAAAAAAATCTTGCTGATAAAATGAGGAACACGCATCCTCAAGGCACCAAATCCTGCTAATCTTCTGGAATCAAGTGACAAAGAGTGTTCCGTACATTAATATGAATTTGTGCTACTTCGGCCTCTAGCTCCTGAAGCTGGGTATCAATAGACTGAAATCCTTCAGTAACTTGAACCTGCAAGGCCTTAAACTTGTCATCCGTAGATTGAAATATTTTAGTTAACTACAAAACGAGTGAAAAGATTCATCACTGTATCACTAGCTGGTGCAAATTGAGAAGAAGATGCTACGGAAGGCTCTGTATAAACTAGGGGGATAAGCTCATCTGAATCCTGAAACATCTGAAGTTGAGCATTTGACTTCAAAACAGTTTGTTTCCCAAAGGATCCATCTGGCATATCTTCTGGCTCATTCACAGGAATAGAAGTCAACTTTGACTTGAGGATCTTTGTAACAAGTCCTCCAAGGGCAAGGAAACCCGTGAATCTTGCTGTAGTTCAAACATAGTCTGAATAATATGTTTACACATGCAGAACGGAATTTGTTTGATGATGGCATAAATCAGGCGAGCTATGTTTATAGGAACATCACTGTGACGAGCAATGGGCCAAATATTTTGTAGCACAATTTTGGCAAGCAACCTTTGTGTAGAATCAAACCAGCCAATAGGAACATTGTTCTTGCCTTCTTCATCCCAAAAAAACTTCTTTCGCTAATTGAAACATGCCATGAGCTCATCTTTGGAAGGTTGAGTAGCAGTTTTAAGGAATGGAATCCCATGAGCAGAAGAAACCGGAATGCCTACAATTGAGCTGATAAGACTAATGTCAATTTGAATTTTGACACCACGCACTTTAGTCTCAAGTCGTGGATACTGCTCAGAAATGTTGGTAATTTCCAAATTCTTATAGAATTCCTGCACAAGTCTAGGATAAATCTTCCCAGTACCATTTAACATGCTTGACCAATGCTTCTCCTGAAATCTGTGGTAGATGAAATCAAAAGGAGCCACTTTGATGTCTGGCTTGAGAACTCCACGTTCAATGACAATGGTCCTTTTGTTGAAGCGTTCTTGTGCTGCAACAATTTCTTCTCTCTTTCTTTTGGTAGACATAACTGAAGATAGGACAATGAGAAAAATACCAAAAAATAATACCAAAACCAGATTAGAAATTTTGGCATTATAACAGCTGAAAAATTGGATGCCCAATTTTTTTTTTACATAAGTAAAACAGCAGTTCAATAATCATAAATATATCAAGTCCAACCCCAGCAGGTAGCAGAATAAATTTTATGCACAATATCTCAACAATAATCCAGAACAATTAATCCAATATTCTAAAAAGCATCAAAACTTTAAAAGAACCAAATGGAACAATAAAAATACCTGGAATGAGAAGAAATATACAAAAAATGACAAAAATAGCCGAAATCTCAGGAGAAATCGAAAGAAAAAAACACAAAAAGACAAAAAAAAAAAAAAAGAAAAAAAAAAAAAGAAGAGTTTTTTAAAAAGAAGGTGTGTAGCGGCTAGGGAGAAAAAGTGGGTTTTATAACCCTAGGGTGCGCGTCCGGACGGGTTACTAACTCGTCCGGACGGCTCTACCAGATCAGCAGGTCGTGTGCGTCCGGACTCAAGAATAGGTTCGTCCAGACGCTCCACACAGAAATGCTGAATTTAGAGAAAAAAAAATGCAGAAAAATAATTTTTCCCTAATGTTAGCTTCAAACACGCATGTATAAAAAACTGATAACACAGTCAAATAGCAAATCAAAAACATGCAAACATATAATTGATAGTCAAGTAATCAATGAGCATAAATTCCCCAGCAGATACAAATTTTGTAACACCCTGTATTTTAAGATATTGAATAAAATATCTTAAAATATGATTTATGACCTAATAATAAGGCAAAAGAATAAATATGAATATTTATGAAAATAAATATTCATTTATTAAGGAGCCTTTATAGTTTTAATAAAAGTTCAAACGGACCTTAAACTTTGGAGTAATAAAAATAGGGTCAAACAAACTCTGTTTTGATCGATTCAAAAGCCAGAACACTCGTCTTGAAGTCCTCTAGCTACTCTCCAAATATTATTATTTTTGGACTCCATTTGAGGCATGAAAACACCCGCGAAAAATACTACCTTTGATTTGGACGAAAATTTAGCATGAATAATTAATGGGCCCATTTTGAACTCAGCCCAGCCCATTTGTTATTTGTCCACAACCCAATCCACATGGCCGCCCAGCTCTCACACGTAAGCCTAGCCCAGCCCACATGTTCAAAAATAATGAGGAAAAACTCAGCCAGTTTAGTTCAAGTTTGCTATCAAGTTAGAAACTAAGTGTTAGTTTGTTAAAGATAAGAGATATTTTTACCAAGCTGAGAACCTTCTTCCACTCGCGTGATTCATCCCCTCCAGCACATCAACTTGCTACCCAAGCATGACCCTCAGCCATTAGATCAGTTTTAGCCCAATTGGATCCAATCTGTTCATGGGTTCTATAAAAGGAAAGCTCCCCTCTTCACTTTCATGCATTCTTCTCTTCTTCTCTCTGCAGAATTCTGCAGAAACTCCTTCTCCCTCTGCTCATCTCTCTGGACAGCAACTTAATAATGTTCTTAGAGAGATTACACAACAGAATTTCCATCTCTCTCTCTCTCTCTCTCTCTCTCTCTCTCTCTCTCTCTCTCTCTCAGTTAAACTAATAGAAGAAGAAAGTAGCCTCAAACCTCTCTTTCTCCCACTTTCGGTCAGAACAGAAAACAGAGGAAGAATCTTCTCTGTAATTCTGTTCTAGACCAGCAGCAGATCTCTTCTTCTTCCCTGTGTAGTTCCGGCTAGCAACAGAAAAACAGAGCATAAAGAGCTCTCTGTTTCTCCCCACTTGTCTAGCAGCTGTCTTCTTCTCCTTTCTCTCGGCCTAGTTGAAGAAAAAAATAGTAAAAAGGGATCCTCTCCATCTCAGGAAGTCTCTCTCTCTTTCCCTGACTCTCAACGTGTGAGTGTGTTTTGTGAGTAAAAGAAAAGATGAGAAAAGCAAAAGATAAGAAAAGAGGACCGAGAACTCTCTAGAAGAATAATGGTAAAAGAAATGAAATAAAAAGATAAAAGAGGAGGAGAATCGGTCAACTAAGGGAAAAAGGAAGCAAAAATAAGACAAAGGACATCTCTCTCTCTCTCTCTCTCTCTCTCTCTCTCTCTCTCTCTCTCTCTCTCTCTATATATATATATATATATATATATATATATGTGTGTGTGTGTGTGTGTGTGTGTGTGTGTGTGTGTGTGTGTGTGTGTGTGTTTAACTAATTGATGAAAGAAAAGAAATAATGGATAAAAGGATAAGGAAAGGATACTTGGTTTTTAAATAAAGTGTTGCTTTAATATTTGTGATTTTATGAGTTTTATTATAAGTTGTCTAACATCTTAAGTGATGTTTTAAACAGAGCTTTTCAAAGCGGAGTAATTATTTATAAAACACGCCATTGTGATGCCCAAGTGAAAAGTCAATATTTTACAAAAGCGTTGTTACGCCGCTCAAATATTTTAAAGAGTTTTTAGGCATTATTAATACTAATGCCGTTATTCTGCTCGAATTTTATGAGAATAAAATATGGTTATTATTCTATTCACTTGTTTTGAAACATAAAGCTCATTATTTATATTTGGTAAATTATTATGTTTATTTGATATAAAAATAAAAATATATATATGTTTTTTAATGTTAAAGCTTTTATAATGTCATTTTAGCTAAAATTGGTATTTTGGCTATTATATATAAATGCTATTATAATGCCCGCATGAAATATGTAGCATTATAATTAATCCATTTTATATGTCGTTATAATGTCAAAATGATATTGTATTAATTAAAGATCAAAAATGGAAAAAGAAATATTATGCTTAAGGCTCTTAATAAATGCCGTAATAAATTGTAATTGGACAAATTGTAGATAATTAGGAAATTATATCAAGGTTTAAAAGTCAGAAATAAAGATAGGATTAAAATGTATTTTTAGTGAATTATACTAATTTGCTATTTGCTTGTATTATATATGTATATATTGCAATGATTATAACTATGAACGCTTTCCTGAATCCAGAAGAATTAATGTGAGTATTTCTTACTCACTAAGAATAATACGTGTAGTTTAGTCTTTAATGACTAGTGATTGCTGTTTTATTTAATTGTATGCATATGGTTTGGCATTTGATATGTTTAACATGCTCTGGTTGGAATTATGTATATGATGTTGTTTGCATGATCATATTATGAGTTATGAATGGGTTAGTAAAAAGACTGGAGGTTTAGGTACCAAGACATCAGTGAGTTGAGGAGACCAACGAATGAACTAAGGTTTACGTACCAAGGCGTCAAGCAATTGACTAGACCAACGGGTAAACCAAAAGTTTAGGTACCAAGGCATCAATACGCTGATAAGATCGATGGATAAACTAAAGGTTGAAGGAATAATGATAATAAGGTGGTGGGCACAAGGCCCATAGTGGGAGCACAAGGCCCCGTGGTAGACTGGCGAACACAAGGCTTACAGTCGAGACACAAGGCCCTAAGAACCAACAAGCTTTATAGTTTAAAGAGCACAAGGCTCATAGATAACCCCTTAGCTAAACACAAGGCTTTAGCAAGAATAAATGCAATTATATGACTTAAGTAAATAAAGAGTTAAAGTAGATAAATGAATGTGATTAAATGTATGTGGATATAACTGTCATCATTTGATTGCATTTTATATGGTTAAATAAATCAGTGTATCACTGTGGTTGAGGACCGTTGACTCACTCAACCATAGGATGGGATTGTGGTGTTAATCACAATCACATGCGAGTTTTTGCAGGAATAAAGGAAGCAGCTTAAGAACGGGACTTTTAGTGTATAATCATTATTTGGAGAAAACAGTATTTATATATTTATTAAGTGCCGCATGTGGCACATATTGTATTATTTTGGAATGTGATTATTATATCAGAACAAAAGGTTATTATTTTTAAGGTTATTCAGTCAGCTCTGATGTGTCATTGTTAAAGAAAAAATTATATTCCGATGCTAATTTATAACTCTGATGAGTTAGTAATGTCACGTGGAAATTGAAAAATTTTCACTTACCTTTTTTTGTAAAAAGCGGGGCGTTACAAATTTTAAATAGCTTACTCAACTCATGCTATGCGTGCACGTGTGTGTGTGTGTGTGAAAGCTTTTTTAATAAGGTATGATGTTCGCTAATAAGATTTAAAACAACTGAATTTGCTGAATGAGAGAAATATTCAATGTTAAATCAATCAAAAGTCAAACCTTATCTTACTAGGGCCTAACCACCCTCATCTGATACAATTCCCCTAAGATGCAACACTTTTTCTTTAACTTAGTCCATTAGTGACTATCTATTTCCGCAATGATTTGGTCACTGACTCTTTCTATAGGGACAAGTGTAAAAACAGATTTAACAGCACAATAAGCAGTGGATCTTTTTGTTTATCCATATTTGCTAAAAATTAAATGCTTTTATCACTTGGTGCTGCAACCTAGAAAGAAAGCTAAAATTTATAAGTTTTAGGTTCAACTAACGAGTTGGTTATTTGGCCATCTTTGCCAAAAAAAAATTTCTCATAAGAATTTCTAGAAGTTAAAAATCAGAGAGAGAGAAAAAAAATGTACCTTAGGAGAACTTTGGATAGTGCACAATTTCATCGCATGAGAGGAATAGACTATCAAGCATTTAAATGCAGTAGAAAAACTTAGCAGATATCATGCATAAACTCTCAATCATATATAAGCATATTTAATCAATGCACAGTGAACAAAGATATCAGGCAAAAATACATATGATATTTGAAAAGCTATCAAAAAAAAAAAAAAAAACTAAAATTCTGCATCTTGTCCCCCAAATTTTTTTATTTTTTTGAATTTACCAAGACAGAAAAGCAGCTGCCCGACGTGCTTTTTCTGTCATCCCCATAAAATACATGCAGAATTTTTCTCAAGGCAAACAAAAGAAAATATGGGGATAAAATAGTTCCAACCAAGAATGCAATATATATATATATATGAGATAGTGATAGATTGATGCAGTGCATAAATATCGACATACTCTAGAATTAGGAACCATAATCCTAGGCATGCCATGTACTCACCAACTAGGAGAGTCTACTCCCCCTCAAGGGGTGAATGGTCTCATCCTTCCTTACCTATACCTTATTTACTTTAGGTTCATGGGTGGGAGCCTTGTTCAATTCGTCCAACCTGACTAAGACACTCTTCATCATGCTAGCAAGCCCTTCAAAAATCTAATTTTCCTTGGGCTTGCGAGGCTTCAACTTGAAGAATTCAGCATTGGTGTGGCTAGTCTTGCCACAATGACAGGATGAGGGATGAGCCATTTAGGAGAATTGCCGCTTTTATCGATAAGCATGATAAGGCTTGGAAGGATTAGAGCCAGGTTTACCTTTTTTTGGGTCTTGCTTCTTGATCCGAGGCTTTTGAGTTCGGATCTGAGGACAGTGCTGCCTAATATGCCCAGAGACGCCACAAAGATGACATGTAGGCTGGCTTCTTTTGTTGGAATGCTTCTTGATAGGTTCTGCAAATTTATTGTTAGCATTCCCACAAATAACAAATCCCTTATCTCTTTGAGATATATGTCTCCTATAAGGAATGACATACTTAGACGGGGAAGGGTCAACACTACCCTTTTTAGGAGCATCCAGCTTTTTCCAAGACTTTTGGGATTTCAATAAATAACAATTTGGTCTAATGTGACCAATAATCCCACAGTGATGACAAGTAGGAACAAACTTACCTCGAGTTTGTTTTCCTTGATGATCCTTGGATTTATGCTCCGCACAGTTTTTCAAGCAAGAATTTTCACAATTATCTAAACAAGTTATATCCACTATCACAGGCTTAATAAATAGAGATTTTATTTCAGAATCAGAAGCATGTAAAATAGAAGCACCCAAATCATTAATAATCATGCTAGGCTTGTTAGAAATATCTTCTTGAACACAAAGCATGCTTTTCAAATTATCACTAGAGAATTTATTTAAGAGATCTTCAGATTCTTTCAATTTAATCTCAAGTGATTCAACAGTTTCAAAAAGCATGGTATTCTCAGATTTTAAAGAGTTAATTAAAGCACGTGATTCAGACAATTGAATGATCAAAGACTCTTTTTTTTGCTACTCTTTTTCTTGCTTAACCTTTTTAAGTGCTTTATTGGAAATCTTAGAGTTTTTACTCAATTTCAAAAAATCCTTATAGAGCTCATTATCAGAATTATCTTCACCTAACTGAGGAGAATTCATAATAAAAGGAGTCATGGATCGCACTCAGGAAATTAGTCCAAAAACGAGTGTACCCGCTCTGATACCAATTGAAAAATAAAGACTCCTAATTACTCTGTGTGTGTGATCAACAGTGCAACAAAATATTAATGCGGAATTTAAAGAAGACAAATATTTTGTTGACGAAGTAGAAACTCTTATCAAGAGAAAAGCCACTCCAGGGTAACCAAACCCAAGAAATTCACTATTCATAAGACAAAGCTAGTTACAAGGCAGTAGTACTCACATAATCCAAAGCAGTAGTCATACCTTTAACTCTGACACGTACTTATAGGTGAACGGTTCACAACCAGACCTCATGTTTGAAGGGGTCTTCAATGGACTCCTTTAGCCTAGGGCTCCTCCCTAAACTAGACTTCAATGGGTTGATCAAATCACACAAATAAAACTCTAAGAGAGCTAGCTAATCTCACAATCTCTACCTAAACACCATCTCTTAGCACAATGGAATTCAATATCGAATTCTTACAAAACAATAGCATAGAAGCCCCTTTAAATAGGCTCTGAAAACCTAATTTGACACAAACTTGGATTTCCCTAGGCGGCGCTCGGACTAGGACAGAGGACACGTCTAGACGTCAAGCAGCAACCAACTTCAAATAACATGCTTTTCTTTAGAAGTCTTCAGTAGCACGTCCAGACGGCATAACCCTAGCGTCCAGACGATTGCATGCTGTCTTCACTGTTCGCAGCCTTTAGTTTGCTATTCGAACACCTGTTCGAACAAGAGCTCTCGGGTTTAGGTGTCCGTTGGGCTGTCCGGACATCTGTGCGAACATGTGTTCCTTGTGGTTGGTGTCTACTGAGGTATTCAGACACTTCTTCGATCATTGGTTGGCGTTCAGACGCTTCCTCTGGCCGTCTGGACGATCACAATGGAAACCGCCTTTGCTGAGTTGTAAGTGTGTCAGAATCTTCCTTATTATATTAGGCCCTTTCCATATTGAAAAAGTGAGACTACATGGAACCAACATTTGGTCCCACAGACACTACAAAGAAAATGCACTTTAGTGTCGTTTTGGGATAGCGTCGTTTGTACAAAACGACGCTAATTAGCGCCGCTCACTGTTTAAACAACACTAATTTTAGTGTTAGCGTGTTTGAACAATAAACAACTCTAAATTAATGACGTTTGAACATTAAACGACGCTAAATTAGAGTTAGTGTCGTTTGAACAGTAAACGACGCTACCCTGGAGTTTCGTCCCTATGTTTTAAATATATATATATATATATATATATATTTGTAGTGAAAATTTAATGATAGAATTATAAATAAATAAATAAAAGGTAAAAAAATAAAAAAGATTTGAATGTATAACATCTCTTATATACAAATTCTAATGGATAACCACAAATATCAACAAAAAAAAAAGGTAAAAAATAAAAAAGATTTGAATGTATAACATCTCTCGTATACAAATTCTAATGGATAACCACAAATATCAAACATGTGGATAATTAGGCAAATAATAGACTTGAGATTCCATTAAGAAGCCAACAAGATTTTGTTTTTTCTTAGTAAAGCCAAAGCCAACAACTGAATTGATTGGATACTTTAGCAATTTAGATAATACGTGTTAGAGAGTTTACATGAAATTTACCTATCCGGATAGGTAGTTCGACAACCTAAAATTTATTTTACAAGTTTGCTCAAAAAATAGTTGTAGATCGTCATCCTCATCCAAAGCTGAATCACGTCTGTGAGTAATGTTATATATTATCTTTTTATCACTTCAAAGCTAATGTGACTTCTAAAATTAAGAAATATTTGGTTTCATTTTTTTGTACATTTCTTGTTCATCATCATGCAAGAGATGTATAAATCCATTATTAAATTTATAGGACCATGTCTGAGTTTCACAAATTTAATGGTGAATTTTAAAAAAATATTTAAGAGAATGACACAAAATATATAGTTTTTAAATTATCGTTAAATTTAAAATAAATTATTATTAAATTTTGATCTAATAATTATTTTAAAAATCACGTGAACTTTAAAACAAAGATGATAAATAGCGGCCTCGTTTGGCAATACCCTCCCCTCCCATTCCCTTATTTTCACTTCTCCCAAAAAACATCAGCTTCAAATCATTCCTAACTTTTTTTACTTTTTATATCACATCAACACTTTTTTATTACTATTTAAACAAAAAAACGCACTATAATACAATTTGTTTTTTCATTTTTCCATATAAATTATTTCAATTTTATATTACATTAATCACATTTTACTATAACTGAAAAGAAAAAAAAAAAAAAAAAAAATTCCTCCCCCAATATGAGGGGAGGGGTTGCCAAACGGGGCATCTCACACGTTCCTCGGCCTTTCTTTTGATTAGAGCAATGCTTACGAACAAAGCAAGATGGCGGAGGAGTTATCGTGTACGCAAATCTATCAACTACTATCCTACAATGTCATCAAACACATTGTATGATAGAAACCTCTCTCTCTCTCTCTCTCTCTCTCTCTCTCTCTCTCTCTCTCTCTCTCTCTCTCTCTCTCTCTCTCTCTCTCTCTCTCTCTCAGGTTTAAAAGTTATCAAATTACTTTCTAATGTTATAATTGTTATCAAATAGATCATTTCATCCACCTTTTGTTAAATTTTTAATGTTGTTGCCCCGTCATAACTATTCAGAAGATAACGTGTGTCCCGTTTAACAAAAATATATATAAACAAATATTATAAAATTATAATTACAAATACAAAAAACAAGAAGAAAAACAAAACAAAATTTTTGCGGGTGGTCGGATCACCCCCAAATTGGCCAAGCCACCCCTAGGCCAGCTAGAGAGAGTGGCTGAACCACCACCTCAAGGCTATTAGGAGTGGTTCAACCTTCCTTTCTAGCTAATATTGGTTTGTGTGACCACCCCTAGAAAACTTGACACGTATCATCTTCTGATTCAACATGACGTGGCACACCGTTAAAAATGTAACAAATGACATGTTTGATAACGGTTCTAACCTTAAGAAGTAAATTAATAACTTTTAAAACTTAGGAAGCGATTTGATAAAAAGTTCAATATTTCAAAGACAATTGGAGCATTTTCACTAAATAAAACTACAATAGGAAACTGTGATAAGTATGAGAGTGTAGTCAAAAGATATTGGAGATTATAAATAATGAGAATTGACTAAGATCTAGATATTGCAAATCAAATATTAGTAACATCTAATTACAAAACAATCAATGAATCAAGGAATCACTCATGTATATACTCCAACTTACGAAATAGGATCCTCCCTATTTCAATTGAAATTGATACTATCCATTTTATGATCACGATTTAAAGTTGA
This sequence comes from Alnus glutinosa, assembly GCF_958979055.1. NCBI lineage: Eukaryota > Viridiplantae > Streptophyta > Magnoliopsida > Fagales > Betulaceae > Alnus > Alnus glutinosa. Next base: position 9,478,406 of record NC_084894.1, on the reverse strand, counting down.
TGCATCTAATAATATACATTATTTTACATTATTTAAATTTTTAAAAGATGTGCCAATATTGACTTCATATAAACCATTAGATGCATCAATTTTAAATCCTAACCTTTCATTTGAAATGGATAGTATCCATGATATGGAGAGGATCCTATTCTCCAACTTACGGGCCTGTTTGTATTCATTTTTACAAATAGTATTCAAGATTTAAAATCTAAAAACTAGGCCTCACCCATGAAAAACATTTTTGACTTAAAGTTTTTGAAAATCGGTTTTCTAGAACCAATTCCAAAAATATGGCATGAAACCAGTTTAGATATTTTCAAAACTTAAAATAGGTTTCATTTGAAAACATAGAAATTAAAATCAGTTTTATACAACATACTTTTCTATTTTCCCCCACAAAGAATGAGTATTTTTTCTGCAGTTATCAACCTCTTTATGATGTTTCACAACAACTCAGAACCTCTTTTTGTTTTTTGTTTTTTTTTTCTCTCTCAAAAATAGCTTTTCAAATATAGCAAATGAACTGTCAAAACTATCCTATAAATATCAGTTACATAAGTCCCATCCCTTCACATCAATTTCTTTCAAACAATCACAAGTACTCTCAATCATGAAGAGCTTGTCCATTTTAGCCCTCTTCCAACTTGTTCTCTTCGTTGCTTGTGGTAACTTCTTAAAATCTACTTTACATATATTGAAACTTAGAAAAATAATATATGTGTTATTGGCATGCAAAACCATGCCAAACATTCATTGCATACTTAATATTAAAGTTAAATTTACCCATTTATATCATAAAATAGTTGCATGAATAGGTCACATTTGTTTCAACAATTTACATCTTTAGAGGATTGAATCGCTCTAGTTAATAAAGTGTTTTTGTGAGATATTTATGTGGTATGTAGAATTAGTCATATAATACTATTCAAAGTAAGCACTTAAATGTTAGAGAAAGCTAAGGAACACATTAATAATTGAGGGTCAATTAAAATGAAAAGCAAAGATGCCTAATTATTTAAGTGTAAGAGAACATGCAAACTATATAGCAACATAGTTACCGTTTTTAGAAGAATCCTATATTTTCGTTAAGTGAGGGAAGCAATTTTAATTTATATGATACCTTTTGTTTATAAAGCATATTGTCAATATTAGTTGCCTTTAAAAGTTGTCCTTTTAAATGGTCAATAACATATATATATATATATATAGGTTCCTCTACTTCAGTAGAAATTGAGCCGAAGGTTGACAGAGCTGCATGGCCTCGCTATCCACCTTGTGTCAGCAGTTCTTGCACAGATCAGATATGTTGTGCTCAAGGTACTCTCTCTCTCTCTCTCTCTCTCTCTCTCTCTCTCTCTCTCTCTTACATATATATTATCGTATTTAACTTATAACCCCGATCTATGTACAACAATGATCCTCTCCATTTCAATTAAAACGAAGATGAGTCATTTCGTGATCAGGATTTTATGTTGTTGTATCTAATAGTGTGGATGATTGTATGTGATAAATATGTTGGCATGTCATTTTAAAAAAAGATTTCTTCTTGTCGTTTATTTAAATTTGAGTGTACTTTTAAGTGGCATTATTTAAAAAAAGGTGAGATGGAGTTGGAATAAATCTTTGGTTTAAATCTTACAAAGAAAGAAAAAAAAACGATAAGGATTCTTCACAATTAGTTATCCGAATTGCTAGTAATTTGGACACCTAAAGTGAGATGGCCCATATAAGACTTAGTTGCCCAAATAAATTTTGGGCTGTTCGGACATGTGAGTTCAATTTGGCTCTCTCATATAAGCTGTTCAAATTACTAGCAATTCAAACAGCTAATTATTGTGAATCTCAATCCAGAAAAATGTCTTGACATATTTACATTTGAAAAAAAAAAAAAGAAAGAAGAGGAAATGCATGTAATATTAAGTAAAAGATCTCATGATGCTATTTAGATTTCTTAACTTCCAAATTCCATTTTAATTATTACCTCCTTCATTTTCCCTTGTTTTGTAAATCCAAATAAATAAATGTTGATTCAAATTCCCCTAATTCTATAGCTCAAGTCTACTTTAACTATTGTAGTTATTGTTATGCTTATCATGAGTAATGCTATTTAATAGAATTGACATACAATTACTTGATGATGTGGCTCTTGAATCATCACTCGTAACAAAATAAAGAAATGGTTTTTTTTTACTTTCAGGTCATAACAATTGTATGGCAGTCGCATAACAATAGCATTACACTAAAGCGCTTTTGAGTTTTTTTTTTCTTCCCTTTTTCTTAAATAAATGTTAATTCTTAAAGAATTTATTTTCAGCATGATAAAAAGGATCATATTCTTGGGACTTGTATCAAAGTGTGATTTTTTGGAAAGAATAATTTTCATCCTACTTCTATAGTGATTACTGATGCTAATTCAATTGTTGTAGGTCATAAATTTCGATGGCCTGAATTGGTTGGAAAGAATGGGCAGCAAGCCGAGGCGGTGATACAAAAGGATAACCCTCTGGTAACAGTAGTGGTCCTACCTCCGGGTAGAGTAGGATTTGCAGATTTTTGTTGCAATCGTGTATACCTTGTCCTTGGTCGCAATGGCAATGTTCTTTCTGCACCTATGGTTGGCTGAGACTACTTCTTGTAATCAAGTTTGAAACAAATAAATAACTACGTATTATATTTAATTTTAGTAATTCCTTAAATATTTTTATGCTCGAGATTTAGAATAATCAATTCTCATTAAATTTATCTCAATGAGATATTTCACATCTCTTTGATTTCAACAAAAGTGATTATGAATTCCATCTTGAGTTGTAGTGTTCTCACAATATTACATATGACCACCCAATACGCCGGAATTTTGAACATACAAAATCTCACTCTTAAATGTATCAAAATGACATACATTTCACATTTCTCATAGAATTGAGAGTTAATGCTATATGTAGTTGTGAGTTTAAGTTATTCAATCGACTGTAGTTTATAGAATAACAACTCATGTGGTATAGTTCAGTGTATTCTAACCACACCAAGGTATCAATCAGAATTTTCTACTTCTATGAACATCATCATGATTGATATGTTATAATTTTATCAGATGGAATGCTTAATCCTATCACTGACTATGAACTAGAGTTTATAAGTCAAAAGGTATTATGGTTTAGATCTTTTGTATGATAATCCTATTAACACACTTAAACCATATTCAATGTAACTTAAAGACTACATATACATAAATATCACACAAATATGACATTTATCTCACACAAATATATATATATATCTACTCAATGTTTTAATTTATCTCAGAAATAAACAATTTTATTCTTAAATGAAACGTCATACAAAATAAACTGGGTTTTAGGACACTATCCCTAACAAAAAGATGACATGACACGTTTTTTTAAAAGAAAATATCTCCTACCCATTTATGTTCTTCAAAGCTTTATTCCGGTTTTGACAGTTTAACTCTTCCATTTCTTTTCAATTTTCTCTCTTTGTGCCTTAACTTTCTTCATTTTCTTTATTTATTTTCTCTACAATCAAAAAATGCAAACGCCTAAAAGATACATATTATAGAGGACTAGAGCCTAGGAGCATACTCAATATTCAATAAATTATCTTCCTCTTGCATGTAGCTCTTCTTCTTAACTAATTTAATTGTTTTGTGTTATTTTGGCCTGATTATTGATAAAGTTAACTACTTTAGCTATTAGGCTTCTACAGAGGTCATACCTACATTAACAAATAACACAAAATTTGCTAAATCATTAATTAGGTGCAATTGTTCGTCAAAGAAAAAATTCTGACATCCAACTGAGTTTATATTTTTTCGCTTAACTTATGAATATGTTTCTATCAACTTAAAAGAAAAATAAGTTACATAAGTTGTATGAAATAAAAATATATATATATATATATATATATATATATATATATATATATATATATATATATATTGTTTTTTTTTTTTATTCTGACATCCAACTGTGAAGGGTGAAACTCGGTTGGGCCTTGTGGAGAGTAACAGTAACAGAGGAAGATCACATGGTTGCTATGTATGAGAGTGATTTTTTTTTTTTTTAATATATAAAATCAAGAACAAAGCGAGGGGATTTTGGTTTGTTTCGTCTCCAAATGAGACACAGGTGGCGTGGGTTGGAGTAAAACTTATCTCCAACTCACGCACACCACTTGTTTGACAAAACACAAACCAAAGGGAAATGAAGAAAAACAAAAAAGAGAAGCAAAAACAGGTTTTGCTGTGAAGAAAAAAAAACAAAACAATGGAGTGAATTTTTTTTATTTTTTTTTATCAAATGAAGTATGCAAAATCTATGATGAGGAGATTTGCAGACTATTAAGGAGAAGGTAACAAAACAGAATAATAATAAAAGGAAGAATTCACAGGACCTTGGATCAAACACTAGCGTTAGCCTTTAGCTCTGATACTATGAAAGAAAACATAAAACTAAAAGAAAATAAAGTGGAATAATAAGAAATAGAGACAAGGATTTTACATAGTAAAGCCCTAAGCCTACATTATGCTCTTATTACTTGATTAATGTACAATACAAATGATCCCTATTTATAGGGATATAGAGAGAATACAAAATGGTATGTAGAGAGAATATAATCAAATCAGAATTGAATGTATTCAAATCTGATTTGATTATAATCAATTACAATTAATGAGAAGTAAATCAAATCCTCTAATATATGGAGAGTACCGTAATATATGGTATCAATATATTCTCTAACAATTATAAATAATGAGAATTGATTAAGATCTAGATATTGCAAATCAAATATTAGTAACATCTAATTACAAAACAATTAATGAATCAAGGAATCACTCATGTATATACTCCAACTTAAAGAATAGGATTCTCTCCATTTTAATTAAAATACTATCCATTTTAATTAAATGGTTAGGATTTAAAGTTAATGCATCTATTAATATACATGATTTTACATTATTTAAATTTTTAAAAGACGTGCCAACATTGACTTCATATACATCATTAGATGCATCAATTTTAAATCCTGACCTTTAATTTGAAATGGAGAGGATCCTATTCCCCTACTTACGGGCATGTTTGTATTCGTTTTTACAAATAGTATTCAAGATTTAAAATCTAAAAACTAGGCCTCACCCATGAAAAACATTTTTGAGTTAAAGTTTTTGAAAATCGGTTTTCTAGAACCAGTTCCAAAAATATGGCATGAGACCAGTTTAGATATTTTCAAAACTTAAAACAAGTTTCATTTGAAAACATAGAAATTAAAACAACTCAGAATCTCTTTTTGTTTTTGTTTCTTTTTTTTTTTTTTTTTTTTTTTTTGCTCTCTCAAAAATAGGTTTTCAAATATAGCAAATGAACTGTCAAAATTATCCTATAAATATCAGTTACATCAGTCCCTTCCCTTCACATCAATTTCTTTCAAACAATCAAAAGTACTCTCAATCATGAAGAGCTTGTCCATTTTGGCCATCTTCCTACTTGTTCTCTTCGTCGCTTGTGGTAACTTCTTAAAATCTACTTTACATATACTGAAACTTAGAAATAATGTGTTATTGGCATGCAAAACCATGCCAAACATTCATTGTATATATATATGTATATATATGTAATACTAGAGTTAAATTTATCCATTTATATTATAAAATAGTTGCATGAACAGGTCACATTTGTTTCAACAATTTACATCTCTTTAGAGGATTGATTCGCTCTTGTTAATAAAGTGTTTGTGAGATATTTGTGTAGTATGTAGCATTAGTCATATAATAATATTCAAAGCAATCACTTAAATGTTAGAGAAAGCTAAGGAATTAATAATTGAGGGTCAATTAAAATGAATAGCAAAGATTCCTAACTATGTAGCAACATAGTTATGGTTTTTAGAAGAATCCTATATTTTCGTTAAGTGAGGGAAGCAATTTTATATGATTCCTTTTGTTTATAAAGAACATTGCCAATATTAGTTGCCTTTAAAAGTTTGTTTGATCAATGGTTGCCTTCAAAAGTTATCATTTTAAATGGTCAATATCATATATATATATATATATATATATATAGGTTGCTCTACCTCAGTAGAAACTGAGCCGAGGGCTAACAGAGTTGCATGGCCTCATTACCCACCTTGTGTCAGTGGTACTTGCACAGATCAGATATGTTGTGCTCAAGGTACTCTCTCTCTCTCTCTCTCTCTCTCTCTCTCTCTCTCTCTCTCTCTCTCTCTCTCTCTCTCTCTCTCTCTCTCTCTCTCTCTCTCACTCACTCTCATATGTAGTTTCATATTTAACTTATAACCCTGATCTGTGTGCAACAACGATCCTCTCCATTTTATTTAAAATGAAGATGAGTCATTTCGTGATCAGAATTTTATGTTGTATCTAACGGTGTGGATGATGGTATGTGATAAATATGTTGGCATGTCATTTAAAAAAAAAAAAAAAAATCTTCTTGTTATTTATTTAAATTTGAGTTTACTTTTAAGTGGCATTATTTCAAGTACTAAAAAGGTGAGATAGAGTTGGAATAGATCTTTGGTTTAAATCTTACAAAGAAAGAAAGAGAAAAAAAAAGAAAAAAAAAAAAAAAAAAAAAAAAAAAAAAAAAGGGATAAGGATGCGCCACAATTAGTTGTCCGAATTGCTAGTAATTTAAACACCTAATGTGAGATGGCCATATGAGACCTAGTTGCCCAAATAAATATGGGATGTCCTTACATGTGAGTTCCATTTGGGCTCTCTCATATATAGAAGCTGCTCAAATTACTAGCAATTCAAACAGCTAATTATTATGGATCTCAATCCAGAAAAATGTCTTAACATTTACATTTGGAAAAAAAAAAAAAAAAAAAAAAAAAAAAAGAAGAAGAAGAAGAAGAAGAAGAAATAAATGTAATATTAAGTAAAAGATCTCATGATGTTTTTTAGATTTCTTAACTTCCAAATTCCATTTTAATTATTTCCCTTCTTTTGTAAATCCAAATAAATAAATGCTGGTTCAAATTCCCCTGATTCTATAGCTTAAGTCTACTTTAATAGTTGGAGTTATTGTTATGCTTATCATGAGTAATGCTATTTAATAAAACTGACATACAATTAGTCAATTACTTGATGACGTGGCCCTTGAATCATCACTTGTAACAAGATAACTAAATGGTTTTTTTTACTCTCAGTTCATCACAGTTGTATGGCAATCATATAACAGCATTACACTAAAACGCTTTTGAGTTTTTTTTTTCTTCCCTTTTTCTTAAATAAATGTTAATGCTTAGAGAATTTATTTTCAGCAAGATAAAAACAATCATATTCTTGGGACTTTGTATCAAAGTGTGATATTTTTGGAAAGAATAATGTTCATCCTACTTCTATACTGATGCTGATTCAATTGTTGTAGGTCACAAATTTCGATGGCCTGAATTGGTTGGAAGGAATGGGCAGCAAGCCAATGCGATGATACAAAAGGATAACCCTCTGGTAACAGTAGTGGTCCTACCTCCAGGCAGAGTAGGATTTGCAGATTTTTGTTGCAATCGTGTATACCTTGTTCTTGATCTCAATGGCAATGTCCTTTCTACACCTATAGTTGGCTGAGACTACTTCTTGTAATCAAGTTTGAAACAAATAAATAACTACTTATTATATTTAATTTTAGTAATTCTTTACTTAAATACTTATGCTCAAGATTTATAATAATCAATTCCCATTAAATTTATCTCAATGAGATATTTCACATCTCTTTGATTTCAATAAAAGTGATTATAAATTTCATCTTGAGTAATAATGTTCTCACAATGTTACATATGACCACCCAACACGCCAGAATTTTGAATATACAAGATCTCACTCCTAAATATATCAAAGTGGCATACATTTCACATTCCTCTTATGATTGAAAGTTAATGCTATAAGTAGTTGTGAGTTTAAGTTATTCAATCGACTGTAGTTTATAAAATAACAACTCACCTGTTCCAGTTCAGTGTATTCTAATCACACCAATGTATCAATCAGAAGCTTCTACAGTTCTACTTCTTTGATCAAGATAGATCATCATGATTGATATGTTATAATCTTATCAAATGGAATGCTCAATCCTATCACTAATTATGAACTAGAGTTTATAAGTCAAAAGGTATTATGGTTTAGATTTTTTGTGTGATAATCCTATTAACACACTTAAACCATATTCAATGTAACTTAAAGACTATATATACATAAATGTCTATTTGCTGAATGTTCTAATTTATCTCAGAAAATAAACAATTTTATTATTAAATGAAAATGCCACACAAAATAAACTAGGTTTTAAGGCATTATCCCTAACAAAAAGATGACGTGACACATTTTTTTTTTAAAAAAAAATCTGCCTACCCATTTATGTTTTTCGAAGCTTTATTTCGTTTTTGATAGTTCGACTCTTCCATTTCTTTTCAATTTTCTCTCTTTGTGCCTCAACTTTCTTCGTTTTCTTTATTTATTTTCTCTGCAATCAAAGAATGCAAACGCCTAAAAGATACATATTATACTTGTTCAATTGTTCGTCAAAGAAAAAATTCTGACATCCAAGGGAGTTTATATTTTTTCGCTTAACTTATGAATATGTTTCTATCAACTTAAAAAAAAAAAAAATAAGTTGTATAATTTGTATGAAATAAAATAATTTACTAAACATAAACCCCCCCCCCACCCCCAAAAAAAAAAAAAAAAAAAAAAAAAATTATTCTAACTTTGTCATCTCATACTATACACACACTTTATATGTGTGTAATACATATTCATACATTTATCTCATCTATGTATAACATTAATTACATTCAAACACAATATCTATAATCAAGCTTATAAGTGAATCTGGTATGTACATTTGTCGTAGTTTTATTATTTATTTATTTATTGTATTTTAACAATAAAACCAAATCATATGATAAAATTTTAACTAAAATATACGAATTTGAGAGAATAGTCGCTGAATATCAAATCTGTGGTTCATGCAGCCAACGGATTTAGATTCCCATCAAAAGCCAACAAGAAATTATTAGCTAGTGATTCACGTCTTTCAACCCGGTTCATATATATATATTTAAATTCTTATGAAAAGCTCACAAGATATTATTAGCAATTGGATCAAGATTAAATATAGAGTATAAAATATTTAATGACCATGTTTGTAATAATGGAATATGTTAGTTCTAATATTATTCTTTCTTCTCTTGTTAAAATATTTATATATTTTCTACAGATACACATATTCTTATTTTTGCATAAGCAAAATCTTATTTCATTATAAGAATATTCATCATCTTGAGATGTAATATTGTTATCATTAATTTGTAATAATTCTTCAGATTCTGTACCAGATTCAGATAATTCATTTAAGAGTCGAGATTTTAATTTATCATCGATATTAAGTTCTTTAATTTTATCTTTTATTTTGCAATTATTTTTATAATGACTAATTTGATCACATTTATAATATACAGGTCGTCTCTTATAAGGTTTATATGGTTTATACTTAATAGATGGTGTTAGTCTTTAATCATTACACAAATTTAATTATATATGTTTTAACGGATTAATATGGAATATACATATAAAGAAAAATGTTTTGTTTCTATTTTTTGTCCATCTATTGTCTATCTCCATAAAAAAAAAATGAGCAAATTCTAGTGGATAACCACAAATATCAAACATGTGGATAAATGAGGCAAATAGACTTGAAATTTCATATTAGAGAGTTTATATGAAATTTACCTTTAGTTCATATTATCCTTTTTATCATCTTTTATCACTTTAAAGTTAATGTGATTTTTAAAATTAATAAATATTTAGTATCATTTTTTTTGTATATTTTTTGTTCATCATCATACAATAAATATATAAATTCACTATTAAATTTATACGACCACATTTGAATTTTACAAATTTGATGATAGATTTAAAAATTAAAAAATTAAAAGAAAGACAAAACATATTTTTTTAAAAAAATTAACATTAAATTTAAAATAAATTATTATTAATTTTAATCTAATAATTATTTTAAAAAACACGTAAACTTTAAAACAAAGATGAATAGCTTCTCACACGTTCCTCAGCCATTCATTTGACTAGAGCAATGCTTAGGAACTAAGCAAGATGGCGGAGGAGTTATCGTGTACGCAAATCTATCAACTACTATCCTACAATGTCAACGTTCGACCTCACTCTCATTGGCCCAGCATACGCCACGTATTGTTCAGAGTAGCTTCTCTCTCCTAGAGATACATACAACTGATTGGGCGCCAGCTGGCAACTGCAGAGGATAAGAAGAGAAGGCTTGTAGACGATTGAAGTCAACGCAGCGCCAAAACTGACAACGGAAAGCCCCGCAATATTTCCAACGCGCTAAAGTATCTGCGTGCCTGCCAATCTCTCCTCTATCCTATTTAAAAACCGCGCATTGATTGGGTTATAGGCAAGTCGAAGAAGAGGATGGCAAAGGTTGGAGGAGTCACCGAAGTTGGGGGAAGCCAGAACAGCGTGGAGATCGACGGCCTCGCTCGTTTCGCCGTCGATGAGCACAACAAGAAACAGGTTCTCTAATTTCTAATTTCTTTCCTTTAATCTCTGTGTTATGAAATTTTGTAATTAATCAATTATTAGGGTTTTTTTTTCTTTCTTTTTTTTCATTAGTGCAAATTGTGCATAAAGGCAGAACCTTTGTCCAATTAAAGTTGGCCTTGAAAATATAAATTTTTGTGAAGGATGTGGGAATGCGGTCGACCTTGATTATATGCTTGAGGTTTTGGATAATAAGCTTTATTTATCATATCATTTGTTACTGGCAGATTTAGAATATAAATTAAATGATCAAATAGGTAAATGGTGTTCATTTACTATGATATGAAAGTAAAAGTTTAAACATTTTTTCCGTCATTTATCTCTCATTTTAATTAGATATTCTACGTGTTAGATTTCACTTGTTAACGGGTTTGAGCCCACCCGTGTCAGGAGAATGTTAGAATACTAATTAATTGATCAAATTCGTCTCTTTCTTATTAGCAAAATTTTTTGGTATAAATGATAGTTTAACATAAGCATCTTGAAATTCTGGGTGTTATTTATGTTAAAATTATATTGTTGTGCTTGGTGGTGTAGAATACGCTTCTGGAGTTTCAGAAGGTGGTGAACGCGAAACAGCAGGTGGTTTCGGGAACTGTGTACTATATAACGCTGGAGGTGACTGATGGTGGGAAGAAGAAAGTTTATGAGGCCAAGATTTGGGAGAAGCCATGGTTGAACTTCAAGGAGTTGCAGGAATTCAAGCTCATTGGTGATGCCCCTTCACACTCTAGTAGTGCTTAGCTAGGTATCGATCCCGGAACACAGTTGCTTTGTTTTGAATCTTTGATTCTGATTTTCTTGAGGTTTTATATAATTTAGTTTCTTTGCGGTGTTGATGTGTTACCCTTTTGTTGTAGATTTCATCAAATTTCTTTCTTTAGCATTCGTTTTTTAGCTACTATTGAAATTGACATTACATCTGCTAATTTGGACCGAAACCCAGAGAAGAAAAGAAAAAGAGTGAAATAAATTAATAGAATAATGGAATTGGGATACAATGCTGGTGCTAAAAGTTGATTTGTGTTTTTTTTTTTTCACTCTCTCAATGCGTCAAATTTCATCCTTAGGAGTTCTGAATTATTTGTGCTTCCATGTTAGACATAATGTAGTGAGAATGTTCTTCAAATGTCAGCTGGTATACAAGATATATCTGTTTCTAGTTCAAAAGGTTTTTAGCTATAATGAGGAGGTGTGCTGTATAGGTGATTTCACGCATGTCTCAATATTAGCTTGGAGACACCTCAAGAGACATGTTTCGGAATATATCTGAAGGCCTGCAAGTCAACTTAACAGTTAATACATCTCAAGCAGGGTAGTTGTTTAGTTTAAAAGGGCTGAGAATTTGATGAGCATCCGACTTTTTATCAAACCATGCAAATATCAAATATGTTGGAAGGTTCTGAAGGTTGATATATGAGATTGAGTGGAGTGCTTGTTTTGTAATACCTTGGTCTCATGTTGGGAGCCTTTCTCAAAATTTTCTACTCTTTGGGGAACTTATTAATGGGGTTGAACCCCAGGAATTCCCCTTTTGAAGGAGAGTATCTACCATTTGCCTCCAAAGAACGGTCTTATGTTGATAACATTCATCAGTACAGTTCGGCGGGATCTCATGACTTTACCATGAGAAGACCTCTGGCTGAAGATTCCTAAAGCCTGTTTTTATTAATTTGCAAATATTTGCCTCCTGGCTGTTGCTTATGTTCTATAAGTCCTACATCTCGATCTTTATTCTCTTCTATTTAAGAAGAATGTTAACATGTTGTGGTGTCTATTTCAGATACATAGAGATCTTTCCGTAACATTCAGACATGAAAATATGCCCAAGATTGCAAAACTAGTAACTGTCCTAATTTTTTGGGCTCATGTTATGCAACTCATATTTCTGTGAGCCGAGTCATTAATTAAGTTATATTACTTGCAACTATTACTGTTTACAATTTGCTCGTCTTTGGGACTTATTTGTTTTCCTAAGATCAATATATATATATATGCCAGTGCTTCTGTACAAACTCTTATTACATTACTATCTTTGTACCTTAGATGAAGTTGCATATGGTACTGGTGTAGCTCACAGTTTGTAACGCTGATAATATTTCATTGTATATTCAGGTGACTGAAGATCTGATGTATCATCTTACTTTGTTTCAAGTTGAAATAGAAGTATATCAGAACATTGAAGGCATGTTCCTATTTAAATAAATAAATGTAAATAAATCTTATCCGAATCAGATTCTTAGCCTTCAGGATCTGGTGGATTCGCCTTTCCTTGTGACCAGTATTTCTGTTGAATATAACAACTTATTGATGCATAAATACAGTAAGTAATTCAATTTTGCTTTTCTCATCCATTCCCTTTTAATTCAATATTTCTTTTCCTTTGTAAACTCTCAACATGCTGTTAAACAAATTCATTGCAAGCAATTACACACGCTTACACGACTCTCTTATATGGCCAAAGATAATTGGATTTTTGTGCTTGGAGGTGAGGCAGCTTCTACACCAATTAAAGATGTCCCCAAAAGTCTTGCTTAAGCATTAGTGTTGCTTAGCACATCATTGATCTTGCCAGAGTGAAGACATTTAATTAAATGTTATGAGTTGCCTTCACATTTAGATAATAAGCCGTCTCCTTGAAGTCAGTTAAATGAAAAACTCCATTGTGTTCTCAAGGTAACACAATGGAGATCGAGTAAAAAAATTCATGCTTGGTGCGATATCTTGTTGTACTACCTTTGGAAATGTCTACCAATTTGGTGTGCACCTTCATTTAAGAAGATAATCTATTTCATTAGTGATTTTGTTTGGATTTGATCTATGATTGCCTACTTCTATTTCTGCACTTAAGATTTCTTTTCTCACGGCAAAACTTCTCCTTCTTCCATTTCTCGCACAGGTACAGGTTTTTTTTTTTTTTTCAACACCTTTCCCCGACACTATTCAACTCTCTTCTTTACCTCTTCTCTACAAAACTTCTCCCCACAGTGTCCTATATTCTTACACTTCACAGAAAGATTGTTTTCTTTATTTTCTTCATCTAGTTAGGCAGAAATCAAATGAACTCGAAGAGTTCAAACTTCATTCAATCAAGAATCCAAAATAATAAAGAAAACTATGGAGAAGGTGAGTTCCCTCCCTCAGTTTTTTTCTCTCTTTCAGTTTTTTTCTCTTTCTTTGCTTCAAAACAACTGGAAACGCATCTTATTTATAGAGGATTTCTACCAATCATCTTTCTACACGAATCCCCTCCTAAATGCTTGAAAATTGAAGCCAAAATTATTTTATTTACTCAAATGTAAGGCCACCACCTTTAATGAAATAGAGGCCATAATCAAGAGTGCCCTTGAGGTATCGTAGAACTTTCTTTGCAGCAATCAAACGTGGAGTTAATGGACTTTCTTTGCCACTTTTGATTAACAACAAAAGCAATCTATGGTCTAGTCAAAGTGCAATACTGTAATGCCCCCACAAAAGACCCATACTCAGTAGAATTCTGAAGAGGATCCCCATCAGTTTTGGACAATTTGAAATTAGAGGCAGTAGGTGTGGAAGAAGGTTTGGCACCTAGCACCTAGCATCCGAGAACGATGAAGAAGATCGATCCTTATCAGTCTTCAAAGTGGCAATGAGTTGAAGAAAAAGAGACTCATGAGTACCAATATTCAAAATATTATTAACATAAATAAGAAGAAAAGGATTACGGAATCTTTGTGAAACATAAACAAGGAGTGATCTACTTTGGACTCGATAAATCCAAAATCAAGTATGGAACTAGAAAACCGACTGAACCAAGCTCGAGGAGCTTGTTTAAGGCCATAGATGGTCTTGTGAAGCGTGCAGACATAATCTTGAAAAGCATAATTAACAAATCCTTTTGGCTGCTCTATAAACACCTCCTCATCCCAAGATCCATGGAAAAAAAAGAAAAGCATTAGAAACATCTAATTGCCTAATGGGCCAATTAAACTAAAGAGCTAGAGCCAAAACTAACCAAAAAGTAACATGTTTAATGACTGGACTAAAAGTCTCAAAGTAGCCAACCTCATTCTCTTGATCAAACCCCTTGGCAACTAATCGGGCTTTGTATCTTTCAATGGTACCATAAGATTTTTGTGAGAAGGACGAGGATGGAGTTTCCAAGTGCCATTAGACAAAGGAGCCTCAAATTCAGCCTTCATAGTAATGTATCAATTTCAGATCCTTGACTGCTTGAGTGTAGGAAGTAAGCTCAACAGGTAAAGATGATGAGTGGAAGGCTTTAATAGGATGTTTGGTGGAGTAGAATAACTAAAAATCAGAGAAATCTTTGGAGCAAGTGATTCCAAATTTGGATCAAGTGACCAAGGATGCTGTATTGGAGCTGCTGGAGCTAAATCCAGTTGTTGTGTTGGTGCACCAGAAATATTATCTTGAAATTGAAGTAACAGGTGGATTGTCAAGGGCACTAACAGCCGATAAAGAGGCCGACAATGAATCAAAAACTAAATCTGTGGAAACAACATGTGGAGCTGCTAGACATACCAGATGTTGTGTGCTTTGTGCAGTGGTAGAAGAACTAGAACATGAAAAATTAGGTGCAGGAAGAATGGTACATGCAGCATTAGAAATTACCTCTGTAGGCTTGGAAGATGAATTAATATCTTTTGCTAGAAAATAAACTTCATCAAAAACAATATTTTGGAAATGTACACTCAATTGGAGGAAGGATCTAAGAACCTGTAACCACGATGATTAGCACTATATCCAATAAAAATACATTTATTGCTGCGATATGTAAGTTTTATATGAAGTAAAGGGTACCAAGCACAGTCAAACACCTTCAAAAATGCATAATCATGTGCAATGTGAAAGAGTTTGGTATATAGAGAAGCATTTTGTAACACAGGGGTGGGAAGACATGATTAAAATAAATAGATAGCAGTATAGAATGCATCAACCCAATGTGTTTTATCAAGATGAGATTGAACAAGTAAACTTAATCTCGTTTCAATAATATGGTTATGTTTTCATTTAGAAATACCATTTTGTTAGGGAGTATAAGGACATATTATGATGTGGAATATATCATTTTAATCAAGAAAGTTGTGAAATGGTAGGCTATTACATAAAGGACAAAGTTATCCTTCAAATTGGATTGGAAGAACTTTTTTAACCCGGCCTATAATATTGCAATGTGTCATTTAGCATTACAAGGAAACACATTATTTTTTAATAGTACGTGAGAAGCACGTGTTTTTTAAATAAAAATTCCTCCAACTCTTTTAATGCGATTAAAAAAAAATGTCTATTTCTTTTAGATTAAAAACATTATGTTTCTCACATTCAAGAGTATATGACAATTTTATAGACTGAGTTGAAAGAAAACTCTGTCCTTACATAAATAGGGGATTCCTTATCAATGCCCTAAAGCAACAAATGAAAAGGTATTATTTGGCATTGGTGATGGATTTATTTTGGAATAAATTTATTTATAGTTGCCAAATTAAATAGAGTGATTTTGATGGTAGAGGCGACTTTTGTAGGTGGGGCAAAGGCAGGAGAGTGGTTTTGGCTGTGATGCAGCGTTGGGTCTCTTGCGGGTGTCTGTTTGTGGGTGCTTTGTTATAGTTCCGTTCTTTTGGATGTTTGCGGGTGGTTTTGGATGGGTTTTTTTTATTATATTATTTTATTTTATATATATATATATATTCCTTTTGTATACTCCTGGTCTACATAGAGGCTCCTTACGCTTTTAATGATATTTTCAATTACTTGTAAAAAAGAAAAATGGCAAATAGAGTGATTTATGGGAAAAAAATCAAACAACTTTCATGTCTGTGCTAGAACATTTACTAGTCTTCATATGATTGCCTATAACTAGAGTAATTCTAAACGTCATACTCATATGTTCCTTTAATAATGATGTAACTTTTAAAATTATCATTTGATCAAAATTCAATAATGATAAATCACAAGTCAATGATGATTTTAAAAGTTACATCGTTATTAGAAGAATACTTATACAAAAGAAACAAGGGTACGACATCTAGAATTACTCGCCTAAAGGCTCTCTCTCAAAAAGGCAGTTTACAAGTGTTGCGTTAATAACAACGCAAATAATTGCATAAAACAGAGGATTCTGTTCGGGTAAGTTAGATCTATCTTCTGAATTTATGCATAGCTTATTATCTTCAATCCGAGAAAACTGTTGAAAGTTGAAACCCCTCTACCATTCTTTGGAATCCAGGATTTTCCCCGTTTAGAATCATCCTTAACAATTTTCCCTGCGTTAATTCTTGAATGTCTGTTAATCCTGGTGCAAACAAATTCTCTTTATTTCATATATTTCATCATTTACTTGGATCATAATATTACGTTATTCTCCCCAAGCTGAAAGTTGTTCATCAGTCTAGCATCGAAAATCACCATCTAACCATCAAATTCTGCTCACAAGAGAAACAATAAGAAGTGTGAAATGACTTTTTCCTTTTCTTTTTTCCTCCTCATTGGGTGTTTGCAGTTCTGTTCATCTTTCTATCCCTATTTTCTAACCATCTATCACAAGAAGCTCAACCTAACATCTACATGTATAATCTTAAAAGAACTATGAACCTATGTGAGGTAAGTAAGCAGTAAAGAAAATAAGTTTGAAACTATCAGTAAGCATTAAAGAAGCATATGATACAAATGTCTAAAGAAAACCAAAAGAACTACACTGTCAGCCTTTCCTAGGATGGTGTTTGCAGTTTTGTTCATCTTTCTAGCCCTAATTCCTATCTTTCTATCACAACAAGCTCAACCTAACATCTACTTGTATATCTTAAAAGAAGAACTACAAACCTATGTGAGGTAAGTAACCACAAACACCAGCAACACATGCAATTCAACCTTCTTCATCATAATCTTCCTCCTCCTCATCTATCCTTCTACCTAAGTTGGCAAGTTGAATGGGATCAATTGCCATATTTTCCATGTCAGATACAGACCAGCCAGGGTATTCCTCGTGCTTCGTTTCTGGAATGGGCTCTGCAGATGAACTAGCAGGGGCAGCAGCAAGGGCTGCTGAGTCCCCATCATCATTCAAGTCCAGGTTCAAGTCAAAGTTTCGAATTGGCCCTTCTCCACTTTTTTCACCTAAAATGTTTTCCTCCAATTCCTTGGCTTCTGCCCCATTATCGAGCCTCTCAAGGCTTTGATTGTTCTTGGAAATGTCTGGATCATCTTCAAGCTTCTCAAATTGTGCAGCCAACTCCCTCTCTACCGTTCGGCTACCTCGTCCACGACCTCTACCTCTGCCCCTACCCCTTCCTCTACCACTGCTGCTAGTGTGACCTGCCTCATGCTGCAACGTAGGAAAAAATCATCAAACAAATCCTTCTCTGTTAAAACAACAAATGATTAAATTTTGGCTTAAAAGAAGTGTTCCAAGTTACAGAAATGTCTGTCCTGTTATATTGTAACACAATCTTACCAAAACAAAAATCAGTAGAACTCGTGATGCTATGGGTTTTTCACAAATTCAAAGTTTCCAACATATTTGTTTCCCAGCTGATTGATGTTTAGAGAACTAAGGAAGATATGCATATAATTGTATGTCCAATTAAACATCCAAATTGAAACATGTTCAAACACCTTAATAGATAAATCAAGAATAAGTCTCGCTAACAGAGATAGAATAAGATGCTGAAGACCTCCTTAAGCGCAGAGAACAAGTTTGATAGTGTCAACAAAAGAGAGAATGATAACCGGAGTACCAAATTGCAGCACAGAATATCTTACCATCCTACTCCTCTTCAACTCATCATCACTATCATTTTCCTCCTCATCAGTAACTTTCCTGATAAATGAAAATATTAACATATTTTAGTCATAAAATGCCTCAAATTTCTTTGACATAAAAAAAAAATTAAAAAATTAAAAAAAAAAAAAAAAAGAAAAGAAAAGAGAGAGAGAGAGAGAGAGAGAGAGAGAGAGAGAGAGAGAGAGAGAAGAAAAGAAAAGAAAAAAGAAAATGAGCAGTTTTCTAAACCTTTTTTTGGCAACTGAACGATCTTCACTAGCATCAGAACCACCTAAATCAGGAACCTTGCTGACGATATCCCTCAGAAAATCAAAAACGTTAAAGGTCTGGACACACTGTTTTCTGCAAATACAATGATCAAATTAGAGAACCTTAGATTTACAACTTTAAACTAAGCGTAAACAGAATCACGTTTTCTCATAGCAAAGAAATGATCCTATCCTATAATGCATGGATATCTCCTTTCGCTTGTGTGTAGATGGGAGAGTGAGCCGATATATCTAAAACTATTTTCTATGTATTTTATGCCAGTACAAACTGCCATATGTCAGAAATACAACTCCAATATGAACCACTCTCTTAATTAATGACCATTATCAAGGCATAGAGGTGCAATGGTGTTTGAAAGAAAAAAGTCGAGAAAGGGTTTGATATTTACTGAACTGTGAAAATCTAATCATCGTCTAGCCCCAAAGAAGAGATACTTACAACTTAAAAGTTACTAAATGAAAATTTCACTTACAAATGCAAAGAATTCATGGTCTTTGCTCCTCTTTTCAGCGTAATATCATATGTCCGATCACATAGATCTTGCAGAAATAGTTCCAGAGCTTTAGCTGAGGATTACATTGACCACAGGCAATAAGTATCATAAATAAAAATAAAAATAAAAAAGCAACCGTAATATTTTTTGTCACAAAATAAATTTTAACAAACAAAAGAAAAGGAGAAATGTTGAAAGTGAAACAAAATCTGTGAACTGCTACCGAAAGAATCATTAAAGAAAGAATTAGAAATAAATAAATTATATGTAAAAAGAGAATTTTAAAATACTCACAAACTAGAAGAGGCACAGCCATGGCAATCTTCCCAACATCCTCATCAGATTGCATAATCTTCTTAATCCGAGCCTGTGAAACAATTATATCAGCCAGATAACCTAATCAGGTTTTCTTTTTTCTTTTTTTTGATAAAAAATCAGGTTTTCTTATAAAAATAAATAAATTAAAATAATAAAATAAAAAACCTAATCATGTTTTAAAATCAACTGCAATGAAAGAATGTCGACAGTATAGATGGACTGAATATTCAATTTATGAAGCAACACCATAAAGATGTTATAACCACACATCTAGAAAGAGAAAGAAGGATAACATTTAAGCATAAATGAAAAGGTAAAAGCAATAATGAGGATGACAAATTACTGGACCGAGTTCGAGAGCACTTGTCACTCGCCAAGCACAATGCCAGATCCATGTCAAGTATTACACACAGACATGCTACTTTTACACCACCTAAAAGTTTTGCAGATTTAGATTTATGTAAATTTTGCATAATTTCTCTCATATGTAACTGATGATATAATTTTAATTAATGCGATCAAGTAGGGGTCTTTCCAAGTTAGAGTTACAGAGAAACACTCTAGAAGCAAAGGCTTTTCATTAAGTAGACCTTAAAAGATATATCCGACCAGTTTTGGAAAGAGGAACAGGAACAACGGTCTCTTGAAACTTGAGTACCAAAGATACCTCAAACTGACCACTTTCTTTATCTTAGATCAAAAATTATTCACAAGGAATTTTTACATAGTTGAGAAGTATAGCAATAAACTTAATTTAAGTTGAAAAAAAAAATTAAGAACTGCTACAACACCAGTTATTCTCCATAAACCTAGTGTTAAACAATAATGAAACAGCAAGTTTCTTTAGGAGGGAAAAAAAGAATGCAGCTTAAATGAGGATGTCCCAATGAGTAAGTGGCAACACAACAAAAGACGTGATAATTAAGCAAATTAAAAGTGGATTGTAAGGGGATAAGATGAGTGAAAGACCTAAAATGCAGCGATGTACAGGAGCAACTGTCAAGTAGAAGCTAAGAAGTGAATAAGAGGAAGGTATGAATATGGACAAAAAATTATCATAGCTAAGGACCTAAGAAAGAATATACTTCTAGATAGAGCAAAATGTAAAACCAATCATGAAAGCTAACAGCATACTGATAGGATTACGGTTTAGTTGAATTGACTTGAAGAACAATTATATGTAGAAGAATTATCATGGATGACAAAGCATAAGATCAGCAGCCTATTGTTTAATCAATCCAGGTGGCTTTTCCCGTGCAAGAAGCATCTGAAAATGACCTGTCATGGAGCTATGTCATGAAGAATGATTTGCTTAGGGGCAGAAGAAATTGGGCTTATCTGGGAGGGTTGCCTTAATTTCAAAAAACTAGAGAAGAAAATTTTCCTACAAAAGATGAATAGTGCTACTTAAAATGGGATGACTTGTTAACTTCCTTTAAGTGCCATATGCACCATCACCTCTATCGTGACTGCCAAATATAATCTGGATAACATAAGCAATCTCTATTCTGAGAACATTCCCCACCTCTCTACCAATTGCAACATGAAGAACATGCCTTAGCTTATGAGCAAAATAGGAAGTGTGCTATACTGTTTATTACTGAAGACTTCCTTTTTTTTTTTGTAAGTAATTGCAAACCCTTATTACTGAAGACTTCCTTAGGATTAGCGGAACATGAGGGACCACTTCCAAAGTGCAAAAATGTCCATAATTGTTTGAATTCAGACATATTTGTTTAATAGATGGTCAAAGACTTGAAAGTTCAACCATGGGACTTCTTAGATTCCAAATAAAAATTTATGGACCCACCATCAAATAAGCCCTATCAAGTGATTTTTGTTAACTAATTCCATGGTTAGTCCTGACATTTCTCATGTTGGCATGCCAGTAGGACCTAACAAGCACAAGAATATCATAATCAAATCAAGGACAACTGTGATGCTTGAAAGCTAATAGTCTATCATATCTTATCTAGATTTGCATCAAATAGATAGCGTTCTGTTGTTGCAAAGAGAAAAGACAGAATAAAGATAATTTAGAAAATGGCTATAGTGAGCACAACGAAGAAGCCAGATCAAAAACAAGTGGAAGAACTAGTGTTCTAGAAAAAAAAAAAAAAAAAAAATCAATTGCACCCTGGTAGCCAGAGAGTCTAGACTAGAATTGCCTCTTTTCTGTTGGAATAGTTGAAATTCTTCTTCTTAGGGGTTTTCTTTTTTCTTATCAACATAGAGTTGGAACTTAGCTGTGTAATTGTAAGTCGACCAGTGTGAAGCTTTAGCTTCATTGCCGGCCACAGCTCCCAGCCAACACCGTCAACAGAACTCAAGACCCATAGGAATGAGAAATAAAGAGAGCTGAAATATTAAAAAAAATTAGCAAATAAATATAGAGAAAGAAAGATCATGGACAAAACAATCATATCGCCGAGGCCCTTTATAGGCAATAATCCCCCATTTTTGTAAGTACTGTCATCAACTTAACAACTACTTCTTAATGCCCTCTATAACAGGTACACCATTGGTCAATGGTTCCAAACCATGAACTATTAGCAACCACAAACCAACTTCAAATGAGTTTGAATCCCTCTATCTTCTCCTCTATTCTCTCTTGCATCCCCCATTTGCACCTTTCAAACAGTTCAAAGAAAACTCCAACTTCAAAAAGCTTCTGCTATTTGTCACATCAACAGCCACCCTGAAAGATAATTAGAGTAACTAGACTGCACCTAAGGCACATCAAAAGGGAGAGGAGGGATGCAGAGATAGGAATATGAAGGCTCCACAACCTTTTGCACGAGGTGAAATTGATTGCAAAACATGCATAATATGATTAAACACCTTCCACTTGTCCCTCTCGGAGTCAACAATTCATTGATTCACGTAGACAACCAAACCAGCCGTCCACAATAGAGTGATTTACTTCTATCTCCCTGAGTGGCAGTTTATTGAAAAAAATAAGTTTCCATACAATAGATGTACTTAAATACTTGAGGTCAAACAATCGAGAATACAATACTGTAACTAAAATGATAGCAAAAGTGGGAAATAGAAACACCATTACTTCCACTTCAGACTCTACTTGTCATGACCTAGGGAAGCGCTAGCCACATCCACGTTTATAAAGCTCAATCTCACCTACTAAATAACCAATGTACGAGTTAGCACTCATGTAACACCTTCACAATCTACGCACCCAATGCGGGACTAACTTTTGGGTTGTCACAATCTCTCTCACTCAAATCTCTTATGTATTCGTTAGGGTCCACAGCACGATGCAATGCCCTAACACCACATAAAGTTAATAGGTTGACTCTCATATCATTTGCCATGATTGAGGGAAACACTAGCCATGTTTGCGCTATTACCTCAAAAGAACTAGTCAAAGCTATAATTAGATCTCCCTGAAATCACTTATAAAGATCAATCTCAACTAATAAGGAACAGATGTGGGACTTAATACCCATGCAACACTTTCACAATCTCCCCCACTAAATTCTTGACGTCCCCTTCATGTTCCGCATCACATTACAATGCCCCCAATATCACATGGTGTTACTAGATTGGTCTACTACCATTTATGATGGCCCAAAAAATTGTTAGCCACATCTACACTATTATCCAAAAAAGACTTGTCAAAATTATAATTTGAGCTATCTGAAATCACTTATAGATCTCAATCTTAGAAACCAATGTGAAACTTATTACCTATGCAACACATTTACAGTCTTAGAGCTTGTTTGGAATTGCATTGGAAAATAGAGTTTTTTTCTATAGAAAAAAAAAAAAAAAAAGCCTATTTTTCAAGCTTCCCCAAAACACAATTTTGATTTTTTTTTTTTTTTTTTTTTAGAGCAAAAAAAGTAGACAAAAAAAAAAAGCTTTTTAAAAAGTTTTTTTTACCAAACAAACTCATTTTTGCTTGGCATAACTTTTATATATTAAAAGCACTTTTGAGTTTTGAGCTTTTTTTTTTCTTTTCTTTTTTTTTTTTTAATGACGAGGAACCCTTCCAAGGCAAGATCACTTCATATAACCCACCTCTATCAAGTAAACCTCATACTCATGTAAAGCGCATCTTCCACATGGATCGGGTAATACTCCGGCTTCGCCGGCAAGCTGGCTCCAAAGAATTATTTGCCCTCACGTAAAAAAAAAAAAAAAAAATGTTTTTTTAAGTTTTTTACCACTCAGGCTATTTTTGCTTAGCACAATCTTTATGTACTACAAATACTTTTTTAACTCCTTAGCGCAATCCCAAGTGGGCTCTTACTGTCCCAATGTGAGTAACTTTATCTTGGAGAACAAGAGTACAGAAACCTCCTAGTAACATAAATACTAAAAAAATTCACCACAACCTGATGCTAACTGGCTATAAAACTTTAGGAAAGAAAAAAATAAAAAAAATCAGAAACAGATTACCCATTTCATATAACCAATTACATGTAAGAACAGTTTAACTCACATAACCTAAGTAAACCTTCATATGTATTTATGTGTATACATCTTCCACTCAAAAAAGAAAAGAAAAGAAAAGAAAGTAAAAAACATGACCATCAAAACAAAATTAGAATCCTAAAAACACACAGACAGAGACAGAGACAGCGACAGAGGGAGAGAGACTTACAGCTGGGAAACGAGTATCGAGCTTCTTCCTCATGGCGTCAAACTTTGCCGACCATTCCAAGAAAAACGCCAAAAGAAGGCAAAAAAACAAAACAGAGACAGAGACAGAGAGCAAGCAAAACCCTAACAAAGAGAAACGAACTCCAAATCTCTCTCCTCCAGTTGAGTAGTCCCACAAACAGTAGAAAAAGAAAGCAGCTAAGGATCGAAACCGTCCACACTCGAGCGCACGAAGACGAAGATGAAGAAGAAGAATATTTGTAGAGATTCGCTTTGGCCTATCGAGTGTCGTCCCTCAAACCCCTGTTTCCGGACCCAAAAAGCGTGCCACGATAGACACTCTAGCTCAGATAGACCCTACTTTCACTCTCTCTCTCCCTTTACTTTTTCTTTTTCCTTTTTTTTTTTTTTTTTACCTCTTTCTTTATAGGTCCGCCTTATATTGTTAGTTACCACGTCAGCAATAACTGGGTTTCGGTTTCATAATTTCTTTTAATTTCTGTTAAATCCGTTTACCACGTTAGCATCGTGCCAACCACCTATCATAAAAATTAGGAAAAAGTATTTATCCTCTTCAAATTATCACTTTATAGGTATTTTTTTTAAAAAAAAAATATATATTAATTGTGTTAATGTCTTATTTAAATTATCAAAACAATTTTAATGTTTTTTTTAAGGTCAACAAAAAGACAAAATTGACTTAAAAAAGATTTTAATAATGACAAAAATATCTTTATAAGTTCAAAAAAAAAAATTAAAAGGAAAAAATCAAAATGACCCCCTTGGTTTTTTTTTAAAAAAAAAAAAACAAAAATTAGTTAATTTTTTGTTATAATTTATAGATTTTTTTAAAAATTTTATGAAGGTTATTTTAATCATCGGGGGACATTGACATTATTTTGGTAGTTTAAGATAACATTGATACAATTGGTAATTTAAGAAGACATTGACAATGAAGTGGTGGTTTGATGAAATATGTATACTTTTACCAAAAATTATATGAAAAAAGGTTTTTTGTAAACTTCGTCGACGCTATTAATATAGAGAAATGCTCAAGTGCACATTTTCAAGCAATTACTTTTTAAAACGTAGCGGTAAAAATTATTATTTAATTCAAAATTCAATAGTGATTCATCTAAAATTTAATAATAATTTTTATTGTCGCGTCAGAAAGTGTATGTAGCATTTCTCCTATTAATATTGAACAATTTATTTTAGAAATAAATACAAAACACGTATTTAGGATTGCACCAATTTGCAAATAGCCCTTCAAGATATAAATAGTTGCCTAAAACTCCTTGTGGTTAACAAAAATAACAAATAACTCTCCCCTCACAACGTTTAAAATATTGACGGAAAACATCAATACACCACTCAAGCACTAATTAAAAAAAAAAAAAAAAAAAAAATGACAAGTGTCTCATACATTAAAAAATATAAAAAACAAAAAACATAAGTATAAAAAATTCAAAAAAGAAAAAGAACTTATATTATAGTATAAGTTAATAGTTTTCAAGAAAAATTATTTTAAGCTAATAGATATAAGAATAACAAGATATACTTATTTTAGATTTCCATTATGAATTCCTATATGTAATTACTTATATTTTAAAACTTCTATTGGAGAAGGGTACAGATTAGTCCCATACATTGTTGACTTGTTAAAAAAAATTTGAGGAGAGTTTAGGTAAATGAAAAAAAAAAAAAAAAAAAAAAAAATTGTTATTTTTAAGTGTAATGCCAGAAGTCACTCTTTTAATCAACCGGTAATTTTAAGGCAATTGAGAAGTGGATGGGCAGACGGGCTAAACCAAATCGTGAATCGTTTGAAAAAAAAAAACACACAATTTTAAATGTTAAACTGTAATTTTGCTAAATGCTTAACTACGTTTTTAAAAATTATGTTTGAAAACACACATTTTAAAATCGTTATTTTTAAATCTCACTTTTTAAAATCGCAATATGAAACGAACCCTTATTGTTGGGCTGTCTATCCCTTTTTATGTACTTTTATTTGCTGTAATGTTTCCTCTTCCCTTTCCTTGAATTGTTTAAAAAATAAAATAAAATAAAATAGCAACCAAATCAATATTAAGGCTGACGAGAGAATGAAACAAACAATCAAATTTGCAAAGAGTCAAAGCATCATTAAAATTACAATTATAAACAACAATTTCTAATATATATATATATATATATATATATATATATATATATATATATATATATATTGAGTCGAATTATTAATATTGTAGCAGACTTAAAAGGGTTAAGAATTTTTTTTTCGAAAAAGTAGCATTCTTTATTGAATAAAATTCAATCATCTAAAGGCAAAAAAACGCTCCCTATATATAATACCATAGATACAATTGAAAATTTCTTCAATCCAAGCTCTATATATGACACACAGAATAGCCTATTTGGCTATAGTATAAGCAATTGTATTCGCATTTCGCTTGACATGTTCGATTCTCCAAGATCTTAGTTGATACAACCGATCTTTAATTCAATCCACTATATGTCCAAAATTGCTTCAATTATTACATATTGTTTTAACGGCATTTACAATCTGTAGAGCATCCCCTTCAAAATTGTATCATTAAATCTCATCTCTTTATATAACTCCATAGCGTGCAAAACTGCCAAAGCCTGAGCCATAACAAGTTGAACTAAAAAGTTTCTGGTTGAACTACGTGCAGCCAAAACAATTATAATAATATATAATGATAATAATAACGATATTAAGAACATTAGAGGTGTTGTATTTAAAAATTTGGAAGCAAGACTAACTTGGTGGCTCCTTCAAATTGAATTTAATGACTACAATGCATGAGAAGTATAGGGATATAATATTCATTCCGGCTTCGCGTTATTTATCATGATATAGAAGGAGTAATTAATTTTGTATTTGGGACTCAACTTTATTGTTATTGTTATTGTGAAGTTCAAAATGGCATAAGAGCACTAGCAACAGATTTCCAACCATTTTCCCTATATTTAGGGAACAAAACTACTTTTTGCTTCCTTATAAAAAAAATATCACACAATAGATTCCCTTACTTTTCCCTATATCAATTAAATATTATTTTTTTACTCTTATTTTATTTTTTTTTCTCTCTTTCCTACTTTTTCTCTCTTTCCTACTTTTTCTCTCTTCCCTATATCAATTAATTATACTTCTTTTTTATTAAAATAATACATAGGGAATGAATAGTAGACATGTATACATAGGGAATCACTATTCATTCCCAACTCCCTCATCTAAATATAGGGCATCTGCTGTGGGAGGTTTTTTGATGTTTTTCATGAAATTTTTCCTAAATATAGGGAAGGGAACCAATATAGGGTAACTGCTACTAGTGTTCTAATGGCTATCAAAAATGGTGGGTATAAAGTTAGCTAATTTGAGAAACTTTATTTATTATCTCCAATTATCACCAAATTTGTAATTTTCTTCTAATTTTTTAAAAGTTGAAATTGACCATCCATATTAACTAACCTTTTTTTTTTTTTATTATTATTATTATTATTTTATCACCATATATTCCTTATATATATACCTAACACCCTGTCCTTTTTCTTTTTCTTTTTTCTTTTTTTTCTTTTTCTTTTTTTCCTCTCCTCTTTCTCTTTCTCTTTCTCCTTCTCTTATTCTTTTTCTATTACTCTATTCTTTAGGGGTGAAAATGTAGGTGGATATAACTCTCCGCATTTGTTATTCGCACCTATCCACATATGCGTATTTAGTTAGCAACAATATTTTCCGTATATATGCGGATACGAATGCGGATAGTTGTTTTACGGCATGCAGATGATGTTAATAACCGCATAAACATTCCCTATATATATATATATATATATATATATATATATATATATATATATACTTAAATTCACTAAAACAACGTTGTTTTGAATTTGGTAAGTTTAGGACCTTTAAATTATGTTAGGTTTTTTTTTTTTTTTAATATCATCTTAAAGTCATACCTCACTACATTTACTTATTTCTCTTTTATTTGGGTAATCCAAATCTTGATTACTTTTATGAGACAATGATCATCTATGGCTGATAATCGTGAATTGTGTAACAACTTAAATTTTAATTTATTTAAGCTTGCATATAATAATAATCGCATTATTTAATAGTGCGTATAGATTTATATAGTA
The DNA here is from genome assembly GCF_958979055.1 of Alnus glutinosa. NCBI lineage: Eukaryota > Viridiplantae > Streptophyta > Magnoliopsida > Fagales > Betulaceae > Alnus > Alnus glutinosa. The sequence continues at coordinate 9,450,146 of NC_084894.1, read as the reverse complement.
ATCCAAAACGCTCATTACCTTATATGCGGATAGCGGATAATAACCGCGCAGATGCGGACAATAAACGCATGATACGGATACGGATACCTGAATGTAATAACCATATTATGCAGATACGGATATAATAATCGTATTATTTAATATTGCGTATAGATTTATATAGTAATTCAAAACGCTCATTACCTCATATGTGGATAGCAGATAATAACCGTGCAGATGCGAATAATAAACGCATGATAGGAATGCGGATACCTAAATGTAATAATCACATTATGCAGATACGGATATTACTAATATTCACATCAATACTTTCACCCTACTCTTCTCTCATTTCCTCTGCCGCATGCCCTCTCGAGTCTCCTCCTCATCTCACGCTCACTAGAGTTGTGAGCAAATAAGGGGAATTGCTCCCCTTATAAAGGGAAGGGGAGTTGCCGCATGTGGAACAACCCCCTCCTCTTGCTAGGTGCCAAATCACAAAAAATGAATTGTTTGAAAATTGCGTTTATAAAAATTGCAATTTGAAAATACAGAAAATTGTTTTTTTAAATCGCAGACAATGTGTTGATTTTTTGAAAACGTGAAATTTTAAAGGATAATCTGTGATTTTAAAGGTCAAACTGCGATTTTGCTAAACGCTTAACTGTATTTTTAAAAATCGCATATTTTAAAATCACTCTTTAAAATCACAAACCCAAACGGACTCTAAATAAGAAAGCATGTGCTTCTTACATACTCGAAGAACACATGTTACTTTATCAAATTAATTTGTAAAATTTAGTTACAAACCAGTTTATAGCTAATTTTTGTCCATCTTATATATTCTATATAAGTAAGCCCAATAGTGTTGGACTTCATAAAGATTAACAAATTTCCTCTGAAAAAAAAAAAAAAAATTCCTAAAAAAGAAAAAAGAAAGATTAAAAAAGTATCTGCTGGTAATAACATAAAATAATAATATTCTTACGTGGACAATTTTTATTTTTTATTTTTAAATAAAAAAAGAAGTAAAAGGAAAACAGGAAGGCAAGTTGGCAACGAGGCAAATCTTCTGTTAACGCTGTAGATTTTTGGTTTTAACAAATCACTCGCGTTTCCTTTTTTATATCAAAACCCTAATTTCATCGGGGATTCTGTTTCAGCCTCGAAATACCTATCTCTCTCTCCCCCTCTCTCTCGCTGAAGCCCTCGACCGATTGCCATTGGACCGCAATCCCTCCATCGATCCTCGCCAATCTCTCCGCAACGAAACTGCAGGTTGGTTGCTTTCCCTCTCTCTATGTCTCTTTAATCCCAAGGGCTTCTCTCTGTCCCCTTCGATCTTCTTCGATTTCGGTGTCTTTTTTTGAATCAGTGGAAGTCAGAGATTTCATTCCCGCTTTTGTGTTGAATTGTGGATATTCCTCTTTGAGAACCTGAGAACTGAAAATTTGAGATCTTACATGGTTTTTCGTTCTATAGAGAATTGCGATTAGCGTGAAAAAAATATATAGGTTTTTCCTGAATTGCACACACATAGACTTCGTGTTTGTTTATGCCGTTGGAGAATCTTGGTATGTTTATGGATACTATTTGGTAGTGGCAGACTCGGACGGACTTTGCATTCATTGGCTATAGTCACTTTATAGCATTCATTGCACGATTAGGAACCTTCACTCTATTGTCGAACTGTTAAAATTCTAACTAAGTGTGAATTTCATGAAGCATGTTTTGTTTCTCAATAATCGTTGTTGAATTGTAATTGCGATCATCTTATATAGTCCTTGTTATTCTTACCACTCTGAAATCGGTGACTGCCTAGATATATAGTTAGAGGAATTTGTATATTGTAGGTTTAGGATACCGTTAGCAACTCGCTGTTTGCAGGGGTTGAAGTCCTTTATCTCTTTAGTTTATTGATCATGACCAATTTTTTGTTTTGTTATTAGTGTTATTGGTTGTTTTGAATTTATGAAGGCATATAAAATAGGCTACACAGATTTGCGTCAACTAGCTTATTTCAGTTCTTCGTAGGAAAATTTGAGTTTCGTCTGATTGTTTTATCCAAGAAGTTGCCTAGTTGGTATCTTTGTTTGTCATATAAAGTGGTTCTACGGCACAAAATGTTTTTATTTTACTTTGTTTTTTGTGGTTGAAGCATTGCTACCTATGCTCAAAGTAGCTAGGATTTCCTTCAATAGAACTTATCCCTCACCCTGATTGATCAGCTTTTGTATGTTGCATGTTGAAATTTTTGGGACATGCTATGTGGTCTTTTTTGTTCAAATTTTCATGGTTGAGTAAGCAATAACATGGATCCATAGAAATTCAAAATGTCTTGCCGCAATAAATGGATGTACAATGAGTAATTAATTATATATCTTTTGTTTACGGTGTGTATGTATGTTTGATTGTTCAAAAAAGGTGGACTATGCTGCAACTAGCCAGGCCATGTGAGTTTTGGTATGGGATTCTTGATTTTTCAATGGTTGGTGAAAAGATGTCTGTGTATGTATGTGGTGGGTTGTACACAAGTATGTTGAGTTCTTGATACTGATGGTACCTTATTGTAGTATTTGGTTTCTGCTTTTACATTTTCTAGCATGGCATATCATTGATTGAAGCTGTGTGTTTCACAATTTATCCTACCAACCTACCATGTTGGGGAAATATAATAAAATTCTCCCTTGATAGTCTGATTGACCATCTTAGTTTTTATTCCACTATTTTGTATAGAATGCTGTGGCACAGGGTCCATGAAATGGGCTAATATGCTGCTAAGTGATTACAACTATTCTAGTTTTTCCAGTCACGAGTTGTCTTCACAACATGCTGTTTCAGCGAGCTTCTCCTAACTTGGTTTATCAAAAATTTGCCTAGTTAGGCTTCTTTAGTATTACTGTTGCTAGTGGAGGAGTTCATTTGATGAAAGATGAAGAACACATTAGACCTCAAATAGAGCATCAGTCCAGCTGCTGCTTAATTTGAACTCCTTGGCAAAAAAATTTTTCTCATGTACTTATGAAAATTAATGATTAAGGCTAGGTTTAAGAAATGCTGGCTCAGAATGTTACTTGCTTATTTGAACTTTTGTCCTCAGATTCTCTATATATCGTAGCTGTATTGGATGTGATTTATGGCCATCTTCAATCGTGAAGATGATGAGTATTTAAGATTACTATTGTTTTCTTCTGAATGGAGAAGCACTTTTTTTATTTTTGATAGGTAAGAGATCAATTTTATAGAAAAAGCGTAAGGCGCCCCTTTGTACACTAGAAGTATATGGAGAAGCACTTATAATGTTCAATTGTCTTAAATGTATTTTTTTTTGATAAGTAATTTCAAATTCAATAAAAAGTGCAGAGGGGAGCAACCCTAATACACGAGAAGTATACAAGAGAGCTCCTAAACGGGAGGAACAGCTAATAAATTTAGAAAGTCTACAAAAGTAGAAACACCTGGCAAAGACGGGACTCTATCCAAAGATATAGCATGTTAAGTACACGCTTCCTTAACACTACCATTACAGTCTCGACATCTTCAAAAGGCCTCGCATTCCTCTCTCGCCAAATGCTCCACAAAACACAATGAGGAACTAACCGCCAAACTTTTTTAGCTAGGCCATGCCCAAAAAAGGCACCCCATGTAGTCAACAAATCCAACACCGTTTGTGGCATGACCCACTCAACTCCAAATAAAGAAAACATAAAACTCCAAAGCTCACGGGCGGCGTCGCAATGAAGTAACAGATGATCAATAGATGCCTCTTAGTAAGAAACCAATCTCACTAAAAAAGCATAAGATGCCCCTTAGTATACTGGGAATATACAAGGAAACACCTAATTAGAAAGAGAAAAGCGAGCGAGAAAGTCAGCAAAATTAAAAAACAAAGGGTGGACATAAGCCATAGTCCAAAAGTACAAAGTAAGGTAGAACGAGGATAGAATCTCTTCTAAGGTACTTTCTAAATCCTCAAAGCTCCTATTGTTTCTTTTCCTCCATAAGCACCAAAAGAGGCAAATAGGCGCCATTTTTCAAACCGCAGTGTTCCTTGGCCTTCCAGAGGACCACCAACAAGCAAGTAAGTTGAGCAAGTAGAACTACTTATTAGGACATGAATTGGTTGGATTCCCACGATTTGGTGGTATGCATGGGTTGGGTTCTCTCTTGGCTTAATCTTAACCATCAAAATAGATAAATAAAGGATAATATTTGTTGATTCAATTAGGGAAATTCTTGTTACAGTGGTTATAGATTGAGTTGACAATTGTGTCAATCATTTTCAACTTTAATATCTCTTATTAATGATCTCTAGTTTTTGTATAGCTCCTTCCTCTCTCTCTCTCTCTCTCTCTCTCTCACTCGCGTGCGCACAAGCGCTTGTGCATACTCATTTACTTACACAGAGTAGCCTGTGAATAGATGAAATTGAAACATTTTTAGAACAATTGTTTGATCAGTGGTCAATAGGACTTGAGGGTTCATGCAACAATTTAAAGTCAGTGAAACCTTTCCCTTTTTATGTCCCTTAATATTTTACGGTCTGCAAAGAGAGGTTAAGGTTCATAATTTTTAGAACCACAACCGAGCCACCTTCTAGGGGATCTAAACCAGAAATTTATTGAAGTATTGTCCAATTTTGCATGGAATTCAGCAGGAAAACTGTAAGTGGATGGCTGGCTTAGTATGAGGAATGGATAAATTTAGTTCTAATCAAGCAATTTGCTGTTTGCTGGCCTGCCTACAAAGTAACTTGTGGAGATGGGATATTGTATAGAATTTGTGCATGGAGTGACTTTATTTGTTCTTCATAGAAAGTTCTGTTCGGGCAGGCTGTCTAAACTAATTAGCTGAGTTCTCAAACTTACAATTGATGTTTTTGCTGGGACAGAAGTGTGTTGTTAGGGTGGGTGATGCTTCAAAAGTTCTTGCACCATGACAATCTTAGCAAGATAATTGTCTGTTCAAGTAGTATCGTAGGATGTCCCAGTGTATTTTAATGTTCCTCCTCCTTTAATACCATTAGAATTTGTTTTTCCTATTTGCTATATGCTAATTTTCTATATTAAGCGGTCTCTTATGATAAAAAGGAAGTTGATTTTTCCCCAAAATTGATCAGTCAGTTATATAATGAAGGACAATTATTTCAAATTTGAATTCATCTAGTTACTCGTGAATGATACCTGTTCTTTTCAGAAATATATGCACTCTTGTGCAAGCATAGAACGTCATTTTTTTCAAGTTTTGTAATGTTTACATTTATTTCCATTGAGTTTATATGGGTGCTTTTATGCTGTATTAGTATTGATATGAATATATAGTTCGGTAGCAGTAGAAGAAAAAGAAATTATATAAAGCATCTATATGTGGCATCCCCCCCCCCTCCCCCCCCTCCCCAACCCGGTCTGTCTATCAGACACTCCATCAACGTCATGAAGACATTAGTCATCTGTATTTACATCTTATACAGATAGCTTCATATCTTGTTGCTACTGATAGAACTTTTAGTTAGTCATTTAGAAAATAGCTGCATAATAAATTATTATCTTGAACATTGCAGGAAATTTTTTCTTTTTCTAAGATGTCTCCAGCTTCTAAATCCAAGTCCAAGGACAAAAAGGCCAGCAAGGAACCCCAGAAGGCTTCAGCAAAGTCTTCAGGACCTGCTATTGCAGGTAGTGGTATCCCTGCTAGTGCATACGATCCACTTTTGGGAACATTCCATACCCTTGAAACATCACCAACTACCTCCGGTTCACCTCTTCACACTAATGGCCGTTTCCGAAACATAGATGAGACAGATGAGCATCCTGGAGGCTTGCTTGCAGCTGGGGTTGAGTATGATTCTGTCTCCAATAATGGTAGCTGGTCTGGTGAGTCCGAAGACCAGAAAGAAAAAACATCAATTCTTCCTGCTCGGCATGAAACTATACCAGGTGCTGACGGTGACAAGCGGGAGAAAATCCGCCAGAAGAATGAACGGAAGCATCAGCGCCAGAAGGAAAGGCGAGCTCAGGAATTGCGTGAGCGTTGCACTGGCTATCTCATGTCGAGAAAGCTTGAAGCACTTGCTCAACAGTTTGTGGCAATGGGATTTCCACATGAGCGGGCGACAATGGCCCTCATACTGAATGAAGGAAAAGTAGAGCAGTCAGTTATTTGGCTGGTTGAAGGTGGTGAAGAAGCAGAAAAGCACACGGATCAAAACCTTGCTGGGAGTAATTTGAAAATTGACATATCAGAAGAACTTGCTCTGATTTCAGATATGGAAACAAGGTACAAGTGCTCAAAACAGGAAGTTGAAAGAGCTGTCGTTGCCTGTGAGGGTGATCTTGAGAAGGCGGCGGAAACTCTAAAAGTAATGAAGCAAGATCCACTAGATGCTCCACCTAAACCAGAAGAAACTGGCGATCCTCCGACCATTAGTAATGGCAAGCTTACAGTTGCAGCTACTAACTCAAGACCACAAACAAAAAATCCTCCTACCATACAACAGAAAAAGGATGAAAGGGATTTCAATTATACAAAGACAGCAGCTACAAATGTAGGGTCTTCAGAACCAGGGAGCAAAAATGTGCAGCAGTCTTTGAAGAGAATACAACCGAAGTCAGAATGGGCAAGACCCCAACAAACTGCTCTGTCAGCTGAGAAACAGTGGCCGAGTGCTGCACCAAGTCATTCAGCTTCCTATTCTTTGGCATCACCTGTGGCATCACCCCTGCATCTGTCAACTTCACCAGCCAAGACAGAAACCCGTTATGTGGCCGTTGGAAATGAATTCAAGAACCTTCAGCCTGGAACAGTGAGGGAACCAATTGTAATGATGCAGCGGCCACAATCTGTGAGTAGGCAGGGGCCAACCACTAACATGAGCTCATCTCCTCCTGGAACAGCCGCCAGTTGGTATCCTACGAATGGTGTTGAAGTTATGAAGTCCAATGGCTTTTTGCAACAAATTCCTAGCACTAGAGGCCTCAGTCCAAACAATCTGAGCTTGAATCAGATGTACCACCTTCAATATCAGCAACAGCAACAGCAACAGCAACAGTTTTATCCTGGCAGCAGCCCGGGGGATTCCCCAGGAACCAGTCGAGGGAATAGTATATTGAGTAGAACAGGTGCATTTCCTACACTTGCTGCTGCTTCCTCCCTTGGACTCTTCTCTGGGTTGAATTCAACTGGCTCGTCAGGGTCATCATCTCCAGTAGACTGGAGCACTGGTGGATCAGTGTCTCACTTAGATTACACCAGCGTAGACTGGAGTTTGAAGAGAGAGTCGTCTTCACCAAGTTCTAATGGGTTGTGGCTAGGGCCGCCTTCTTTTACAAGGAACAACACCCACATATATGATTCAAATACTCCTGGAGTTAGTGCTCAGCCGGCCATGAGATCAGTGCCTCGTGCAAATGGCGTGCCCATAGCAGGGTTGCAGGGCGGTGGAGTGGTCACTGCTGATACATCGGCTGCTGCTTCTAGGGAGTGGACATCCCCCTTTGAAGGGAAAGATCTTTTTAGTTTACCCAGACGGTTTGTTTCTTCTCCTTCGCTGTAGTGGGTGAAGTGAAAAGAATTTTATTGAATAAAATGAAAAAAAAGGAAGACCTAGAAAATGTGCGTGGATTTCATGTTGGTGTTGGTTCCTATGATGCTGTGGTGTTGATGATGTTGTTGGTGGAAAGCTTTTAGTGAAAGAAAAAGAATCTAAGAATCCTTCTGCTTGATTCCCTTTTCCCCTGCATTCGTTAAAACTGAGGGAGGGCACTAGTATGACTAATTTTTTTGAGAGAATTGCAGTGATAGAGCCAGGACAAAATATTTTTTTAAAAAAATAAAGCTTTAAGCATAAGAGCATTCCTAGTAGCCTCACCAAATTTTACTCACCAAAATAACTAAAAATCACTTTTTTCTATTCTGGTGAGCCACTTTATTAAAATTCCCCCAGCAGCCTCACCATTTTAACTAGTCAATATTCACTATTCCATTTAAATAATAATTTTTTTATATATATATTTTTTTTTTATATAATCTTTTTTACAAAAAATCATTCATATCCATGAAATAAGGACAATATCGTGTGAGAGATGGGAGATGGGAGAAGAAAATGAGAGAAAAAAGGAAAAAAGTGTGCTAATCATGTGAGAGAGAAAGGTGAAACAAAATTTGGTGAGTGGGTTGTTGAGTAAAAATGCCTGGTCTAATTTGACTAGTAATTTCAGTCATCAAATTTTTTTGGTTAAAATGGTGAGGCTGCTGAGAGTGGTTTTTAAGAGTTTTCATCAAATTGGCTCACCAAAATAGCTAAAAAACTAATTTGGTGAGGCTACTAAAAATGCTCTAATACCTGATTAATTAGAAAACCTATGTTTACATCCTCACTAATATGGGTTTAGATTAGCTAAAATCCCTACTTTGGCCAAGAGCATCCTCAATGGTTTATCTAAATTTCAATTTAAAATGACTAATTAAGAGCTACTTTTTTATTTTTATTCTGTCTTTTTTCAAAAACATCGTATATTTGCTTATCTATTTTTTTTTTATTATTATTATATTAAGAAAATAACTTCTGTATGGTTTTGGTACAAATTAAGACCTTTGTGCCCTTCAATAAAAAGTTGACACATTAGCCTGGATCGAAGAAAGCAAATGCTAGCGAAATACTGGATTCTACTCTTTTTTCACTCTTTCAGCATAAACAAAAAAAAAAAAAGAAAAAAAAACCTCCCGCCACAGTTCATGCCAGGCAATCTTTCAGCAAAAAAAAAAAAAAAAAGAACCTCTCGGCCACAGTCCATGCCAGACACCGCTGCCATTGCCCACACCAGACACCGCCGGTGGTTGCGCTGCTGCTCCTCCACAGGTAAGTTCAACCTCTCTCTCTCCGGTGTGTGGCGTGGGTCTCTCTCTCTCTCTAGTAGAAAGAAGATATTGCTTGGTGTTTGTATTGATGTGCGATGCAGATCCATGTTTGTTATCAATTATTCAAGCTCTCATCTTTCAGTTTTGCTTTATCTTTGCCCAAATCTTTAGCGAATCAGGCCTCTCACAGAATATCATTAATATTGACATGCCTCTTGAAATCCCTTAAAACCTTTTCAGACTCTGCCAGGAAGAGACATGTTTCCAATTACAAGCGATTGCATCCGCTTATCAAAACCAACTATGAGGTCTATCACCTGAAGCCATGAACAAATCGACTGAAACCATAGATAGAGCTACCGGTGAGAGAGAGAGAGAGAGAGAGAGAGAGAGACCTACGCCAGTGAATGAGAGAGAGGGGTTGAACTTACCGGTGGTGGCATTTGGCATGAGCGGTAGCTGGGAGGTTTTTTTTTTTTTTTTTTTTTTTTTTTTTTTTTTTTTTTTTTTTAAGGCTGAAAGAGTGAAAGAAGAGCTAGATCAGATCTAGTGTTTTGCTAACATTTGATTTTCTTGTTCCAGGCTAATGTGTCAACCTCTCTTTGGAGGGCACAAATATGTTGGTTTGTGCGAAGACCTTATAAAAGTTATTCTTTTATATTAAATATTCTTTTTAATAATTTTGTATCTTTTTTTTTTAATAATAATAAAAAAAAAAATCTCTAACCATCATCCATTCTTTTCCCACGCCAGAAAACACATCTAAATGAACGAACCCATCTTATAAAATGTGTTGGAGCTAATTATGCAAACTCTTCTACGACACAAATTACTGGCATCAACTCATAAAAGGAAAATGTTAGATTTACAACACCAATACAACTGTACAACAATCCCTCACATGAGAGTGGGTCCCACATACTGGGGCCCACTCTCATGTGAGGGGTTGTTGTACAGTTGTTGTATTGGTGTTGTACAAGAATCAAATCCCCTCATAAAATGCGCAATTTTCAATTACTAGCACAAATTACTGGCATTAGCTAATTTATGCAAACTCTTCTCACTAATCCAACAAAATGTGCAATTTCCAATTCGGAATTTAAATGCAACAAATATTTCTGTTTGTCTAGTTTCTCAACTTTCCTAAACAGAGCGCAATCGTTCAAATTCTAAAGGAAATTAAACGAAAGAAGATAAAGTTCTAGAAGCCATTGGCCTAGACATGGCGATCGGTGTTCAGGCTCAATCCTCTAGAGGATCTTCAAATTTGTGCTCCGTTGTACTTTGCAATCTCCCTCTTCATGTTACTCCACTAGTAACGCTTCTTGATGTCCTAATACATCTTCATACTTATGGGTGTATCGTGTATGAAGTCTGGTGGGCTTCTGCCAAGATATCTCTCTTCAACTCATCGTCGTCAAGTACACATACCCGATCTTCGTACTATAGAAGCCTGTCCACAGTGATGTCTCTCCTCTGCCACCTCTTTCCTGAGCTCCATGAATTTTGGATCATTTGGGACTTCCTATTTAGCGCGTCAGTGGTCGCCTTGGCTTTAATAGGATGGTACTGGATGTCGCAATCGTAATGCTTTATGAGTTCTAGCCCTATTCACTGCCTCATATTCAGCTCCTTCTAAGTAAAGAAGTACTTCAAACTTTTATAGCCACTGTTTCGTTGTTTAAATTTATTCATGACCTCAACGTTCTCAAATTTTGCAACTTTGACCCCGATTATCCTAGTCGGGCCCGCTTTATTTTTCATAAACATTGGGTTCGTGGAGTAGGTCTATAGAATAGAATCGATATTTTTATGGAATAGTTATTCTTTTATTTAGTTGGACATCATTCTTAAGAATAGCTATTCTCATTGAAATAACTATTTCTCTACGAAGAAGAATTTTTTTTTTTTTTTTTTTTTTTTTTTTTTTTTTTGAGTTAAATAGTTTATTCCTTGAAAAATGGAATGGGTTTTTAAAAAAATACCCACATCTCAAAGGGCTCCGACAGTGGTGCAACCACCCACAAGGGGCTTCGGGGGGTCACAGCCACCCCCGATTGCTCATTGCGGGTAGCTGCTCACCCCCAAGCATTGTTAGCGGTGCTCGCACCACCCCCTGGCATGTTGTGATGGGTGGTCGGCCAACCATAAGAGATCAGTTTTAGTTTTTTTTTTTATTCGAGTATTTTAGTAATTTTGGTCCATTCCATATTCCTCTATTTCCAATAATAGTGATTCATTTTCTTAATAGAATAACCATTCAGCGTACCCAGCGGGGCTTAATTTCCTAATTACTGAATTCACTTAAAAAATCTGGGATGCTATGCGCTCAGACATGATTACAAGTCATTTTGAGTCGAAAAACATTTACAGAAGAACATGGGCAACATAGCATATGTTAAACACCATTCAATGATACAACAGTTGATAGATTTTGTTTTTATCTTACTAGGGCTAATCACTCACTAGACTGGGAAAAATTGGAGGCTGAGGTAGAAGCACTTGTTGAAGCAGGTTCTCTGTACCACTGATTTGCTTCACGAACGAGAAAGTTGGCCTCTGCATTTAAAAAGAATTCGTAGGTTAATTTATCATCACCTTAAGCAAACCTATATATATATATTTGGGAAGGGAAGGAAAGTTGTAGGATATTGTTTTTTTCTTTTTCTTTTTGTAAAAAATAAATCATCAAATCACAAGGATGTTGATGAATTTCATACCGTTAATGGCAGAAATAATTCAGTGTAACTCAACGCCTAAGAGGAATCCTATAACTGATGTGGTAGCACAAGTATATTCCTAACAAATTTTAAGATAAATATTTCCAATTGTTTCATTAATGTCAGGGATTGGCTTACGGCTTTAAAAAAAAATCATTGAGACAAATAAATGATAAGCAATGAGGCATGATTATCTGAAGCTTACCTGACAAAAACACTTCACGGTATTCATCATCATCATATAGAAATTGTGGGGGATCTGGAGAACCAATCCCAACAATGGTGCTTCCACTGCATCAAATATATTGAGAAAATTAAAACGAGTTTGTGATAGTAAAAACAATGAAAAATTGCATGTCAACATCTGTTGTTCAATCACAAGACTTAAAAAAACCATTTACATGGATATCTTCTTATATTGCCTGAGCTACATATACACGGAAGCAAGTACAAACAAATTTAATAAATGAAGATCTAATTGATAACCTAATGCTATAAACAATTTTCACCAAAATAATCTATTTTGTTTCTATTTTCGCAGCATAATAATTCGATTGATGCCTAAGAAGGTCATTGATGTGCTCTTTGGGGCGGGGCGGAGTTGGTTTGGAAGGCATTGAAGTTTCTGCATTTGGAATGCTGCTGTCCCATTTTGCTTAATGTGGATAGTTTAGAGGGAAAGAAAAAAATTGCATGTTAGTGGTGTGGAGTTGTCTATTATTGAGTTGAAATCACTTTTTGCGAGATTGTTTTTTGAGTAGTCTCATGTACTTATCACCATCTGTAGAATTCAACAAAGAAATATCATGGAGTATGAGGAAGTTTGCTCCCCTATCCCGATGGGAGGTTTGGGAGTTAGGAGATTGGGCATCCCCACTACCCATCAGGGCTCTATTATAGAGGTATGAGATTAGCCTTTGGAAGAGGGTGCTGCACTTGGAATGCGGGGAAGGAAGGGGAGGGTGGACTACAAGTAGGGAAAGGAGTACCATAGGGTTAGCGTAATGGAAGCCACTAAGTGGGTGGATTGATTTTGCTAAGAACATTTGGTTCAGGTGGGAATGGGGGGAGATTCTTTTTGGCAGGCTGTTTGGTGCAGGGACGTCCCGATGAAAGATTCATTACCTGAATTGCATTCTATAGCTGTAAATAAGACGGCAACAGTTGCAAATTATATAAAATGAACGGGAGGCATATTGCATTGTTTGCTGCACAACTGCCCTTGTTTGCATCATAACAGGAGAAACCACAGTTTAGGCCCTAGTCTGTGCTTGAGCTCTCATGTACACAATGGGAGGGCTACCCATCTTTGAGGGACAAATTATGCACCCTGAGACCTTTCAAGGAAACTTTTTAAAAAATACATGTAGGAAATTTTTTTTTTTTGTTTTCTTCTGTCTTCCAAAGAGTGACTTTTTGTTAAATATCTTAGAGATTATTCAGGGATCTTGATTATAATGTTTAAGATTTCTTTTAATCTTTTGCTTTGCTTGTGTAGTTGTAGTCACTACAACTGAATTTGAAGACCATAAACAAACTATAGATGCTGTTGAAAATTTATTTGAGTGATTAAGAGGATTTAAGAAAGTATTCCATATTGTATTCTTGTGTGCCCTTATGCAAGTAACTCGAGTCTAAAACTTGCTATTGTGACTGCAAGTCTTCTACTTGTGCATACCTCAAGTAACTGATAGTGACAGAATAAAATAAGAAACAATGTTACTTACCAGTACCACAGCCATAATATACCTCATTTATCAGAGTGCAAGCCATCAATCTCATTTAAGTATGAACAGAACCAAAATTCTCTAAAACACATACACAGATACACGCACAAACAAAAGTATATTCTTAACTTGTACTAAATGCCGAACTGGAAAGAAGATTTAAATAGGTAGACCAGGGTTTTACCTCCCAGACATAAAAACAGCATCATATTGTCCACGGCTAGCTGCAATTATACGCTGTTTTAATCTTCGAAGGGATGGGAGAACTACAAATGCAGGAGGCTCTGCAAAGAAACACATTCAACAAGAAGAAGAAAAAAAATGTCAGAATAAAAAAACAGCAGCACCAACAACATCATCTTAAATTCTGACCCTATGGATATAATATTGGGACCTACTCCAACTGATTCTTTTTTTTTCCTAAGCAAATTGCATTGATATTAATAAAAAAATAAAAAATAAAAAAACTATAAAAGGAGGGGGGCAGGGGCCCCACCAAAGAATAGGTATGTTCATAGCTGGTCCTTAAACAAGTCAAATTAGAAGCCTAACTTGAACTTACCCAATGGAGCAAGGTAGGTTAGTTGGAATAAAGCTGAAGGAAATGTAAAGGGAAAGGAATGGAAAAAATGCAAAAGAATATGGGCAGAAAACAAACAGAAGGTCACACATACCCAAATCATTTATACAAACATCTGGAGATATTCCATTTGTTGAGATCTTCTCCAGCAATGTTAAGGGATCAACCTTACTAGTTTGATCCAACTGGAGGCGCTGAGAAATCAATGCTTGTTTCAGAAAATTTTGGCTGTATAAAAATCAGTGCAAATCGAAATTCTTTGATTATCTATACAACTGCATTACCTTGTAAACTTCAGCTGTTGAACATGCCTGCGGGGGCTTTATGAGAACCATTGGAATGTCCAAAGGTACTGGTGGGGGAATATTCTGGACAACCTGGACAAATCAGAGCCAAATTCTAGTGGGAACTCCAGCAGACTATGGAATTCACATCCAAGCAAGTCCAGTAATATAATAAATTTCCAGATTCTTTTCTTTATGTTTCCATGCATGTGGCTGGGGAAAACTGATGCAAGGGGCAAGACACGAATTTTACTTTAGTTTAGTTTTATTTAGGTCTAATAAGTTGGTTATTAGTATTTAATTTTCAAGATTCAAGGGTATTTTTGGTAATTTAATAAATGGGTGTTGCCCTAGGGTTTAGTTGTTAGTCTTTTTTGGTAATTCAATAAATGGCTGTTACCCTAGGTTTTAGTCCTTAGTCTATTGAAGTATATTTTGTACTCCAATAGAGGAGACTTGATGGAATAAAAAAAAAAAAAAAATTGAAGAATTGATTCTACTCTCTCTCTTAACGACACGACAACCATCACTCAAACACAGTCGCTGTCCGCAAACCAAACCTCCCCACTGCCGCCAACAGCAAACTGTGAAACCCACCAAACCACCCAAACCTATTGCCGTTACAAAAAAAACAAAAGAAGACCTGGCAAAAAAAAAAAAAAAAATCTCCAACAGTCTCAACCCATCAGAGCCAACAATCCAAAGCAATCCGCTCACGCCACACTACCGCGCCGCTGCTACCCAAACAGCCAACCAATAACCACCGCACAACACCTTCAGACCCCCACCCAACGCCCAATCCAAAAAAAAAAAAGAAAAAAAAAGCCTCCTTGCACACACCGCCGCACCCAGCCGCGCCACCACCACACTAACAGCACCGCAGATCGACGACCTCACGCCATTCACTCCTAGCGCTGCACCCTGCTGCACCATCTCCAAAAGATCCACACAAGGCTACCGCTAAATGGCATATCTTTGCACCCTCCACACCACTGTTGCTGTCACAATTCCCTCTCACCACTGCCTCCGCCACGGTTCCATCTTGCCAACACTGCCACCATCTCACTAGCGCAATTAGCTCTTGTTGCCGCCGTCACGGTTCCATTTCACAAGCGCCACCACCGCCTTGCCTTTGATGTTGTATGAGAGAAAAGAGGTGTGATGCTTGGTTTTGTGAAGGATTTAGTCAGCAGGTCAAAATAGAAGGAGAGATAGAGGTAGAGGGGAAGGCGTAGACGACAAAAAAGAAAAAGAAAAAGCTTTCAGCGTTCTTCTAGGTGAACAACGGAATTAGAAAGGCTGACAAAGTCACACAGATCCACATTTAGGCTCATGCTAGCAACAAGCCATCCATACCCTTTTCAAGACTTGAGAGGTTGGGCTTGGACCCAACATTTTCTGAGCATATATTTTCTCAACAGTTCAAAACTTGAGGTTATGTTTTCTCTAACCATGAGAGAATGATGCAAGGGGCAAGACACGAATTTTACTTTAATTTAGGTGTAATAATTGGGTCATTAGTATTTAATTTTCAAGAGTCGAGGATATTTTTGAT
Organism: Alnus glutinosa; assembly: GCF_958979055.1. NCBI lineage: Eukaryota > Viridiplantae > Streptophyta > Magnoliopsida > Fagales > Betulaceae > Alnus > Alnus glutinosa. Next base: position 9,434,445 of record NC_084894.1, on the reverse strand, counting down.
AATTCAATAAATGAGTGTTGCATTAGGATTATTAATTTTTTTATTTTTTTATTTTTGTAAGTAATGCAAATTCAATAAAAACACAATGAGATGCAATCCTAATATTCAAGAAGTATACAAGAGAACCCCTAAAGTATAGAAAAAGAACAAAATTTCAAAAACTACGAAAAATTAGAAACAAGCAAACTATTATATGCTACTCTCCATGTATAAAGGGATTGCCCTAGGATTTAATCGTTAGCCTTTTTTCGTAATTCAATACATGGGCGTTTCCCTAGGGTTTAGTCCTTAGTCTATTTAAGCGTGATTTGTACTCCAATGGAGAAGGCTTGATGGAATAATAATAATAATAAAAATGAAGAACTAATTATTCTCTCTCTCTCTTTCTCTTCCCCTTCCTTAGCTTCTTCTCCCCCCGCCCTTAGCTTCGTCCTCTTTCTGTCTTAATTTCACCATGTATTTTTGTGATTATTGTTTGTCTTACATCAAAAAGGTATAAATCAGTGGGTTCATTTTTGTAGTAAATACCAAAATAAATCATTGAAGGTATCCAGATTTCTACAAAATGATCTGACACCCAGTTAAAATCTTAAGACTTCCCTCAAATTCATAGTTTCCAAAGTGAAATAACAAAATTTGATATCTGACTCCTAACAAACTTATTGATACTATGTTATCAACTCAAAGCTAAGGGAACTGAGAACAAAAGCAGCACAATAGCCTAGCATCTCTGCTTTTGAGCATTGACATTAATAGCCTTTTGTGCATAGCCTAGTGTGTTCTTATACATGTTAAGGAAAATTGCAATCACAGAGCTTGATAGGAACGTGTAAGGAAAAAGGAATAATCTATGAATTGCAAACTGCATTTTTGTAAAACGAAGACATACCTCACCTCGACCAGTACAATAGGCTGCTCCCTGAGAAAAAAAGAAGGGAACATCAGACCCAATCTCACTTGACCATTCTTGGAGTTCCTTCTCAGTAGCAAGACAACCGTTAAACTGATTGGCTGCCCACAGTGCAGTAGCAGCGTTGCTGCTTCCACCGCCAAGCCCAGCCCCTGTAGGGACCTTTTTGTCAAGATGAATCTGCCCAAAGTTTTTGAATGGGATTATACAATGAATCATTTACTAATACAATGCTATTAAGATATAAGCAAATCTTAAGATTTATAGCCATAAGTATAAAAATCATCTAAAACATTTCTTACCCAAAAGAAGTTTTCACTGCCGGTCTTCTTCCTGTAAAGGTTAAGGGCCTTAATAATCTGCCAAAAGAAGGTCTCCAATATTCACAAGATCTAGAACAAGAGAATATAGAAAGAAACACAGTAAGTTTATGCCTTACCAAATTTTTGTCATCAAGGGGAACTCCAGACACATTGGCTGACAAACGATCCCTAGTTTTTGATGGTGACAAAGAGAACTTAATTACATCTCCTAGACTTATAACCTGAGGAAGAAAAGAGAACAAAATGTGACATTTGTGAAAGAACAGAAGACCAAACTGTGAAAAATAAAAGCTAACCCAAAGACATAAATTTGCAATAAAAATGAGTTTAATATAAGCTCAGTATTATCTGAGCAAGAGCATTTAAGCATCTAATAGTTTTAACTTGAATAAACGTTTACACTTACAAAAGAAAAAAATTGAATAGACTTACATGAAATAGAGATGCCAAATCATGAAAACCATCTTCCCTCTTGTTGGTTATTCTTAGGAAAACATTAACCTGCAACACGCAGGCCACCAAATTAAAGATATAAATAGAGAACACCAGAATTCCACAAATTTCAACTCAAAGCAATGAATGTGATTACCTTGCAAGGTGAGAACAGAGTCATCCTTGAAATAGGAGCATCCCTGTCCACTTCATCTGCCAACTTGCTTAATCTTTTCTCAGGATCATATACTATCTAATTACACCACCAACCAACCCACAATCAAAAATATCAATAAAACTCAACAAACAGAAAAAAGACTGAAACTTTAACTGTAACCATGATAAGAAAAGGGATCGAGGAACCACCTCTACTTGTCTTCTGCCAGTGTTCGAATCAGAAACCATTGCTCTGACCCTTTGGAACTGAGAGTGTGAGTGAAAAGAAGAGGACCCATGTGGCCTGAGCGAAGAGAGATGGCTTCTCCTGAAGGAATTGCACGAAGGGAGGAAGACATGGTGAGTACATGGGAAGTGAGAGGAAGCCATGGATGAGCTGTGAGGCCTCTCTAGTTGCAGCCCCAAGTTGAGTTCATGGAAAAGCTCGGGCAATTTGCTGATTGTTGTCAGTATGCTTTGGTATCAATTTGACCAAAGCAAACGGAATAAATCTCTAGCACTGTTTTTCTGACCTCCCCTGCCTTCTTCCGTCTTCATGCTGGACGGTCTGGTTTTTCGATAAAGGATTTTGTGGGCTTCTCGATTGGGCTTTAGTAGTCCCATAGGATGGCTCTTTGGATGATTTGATTTAGAGCTGCCTGTGGTCCGCTTTACTGCTTTAGGCCGTAAATAAACCGGTCAGTTGGACTAGTCACTCGATACTTATTCGGTTTAGTCTGATCTAAATTCGAGTTTGCTACTATAAAAATTCGTTCATTACTGTAAAAACCAGCTCGATTTAGTAAGTGATAGATACTCGACTCTCTTGACAAAACTCGATAAGAGCTCGCGAGCTTAGCTCGTTTAAAACTCGATCGGATCACTCACACAACACGTTAGCCCAACTCGTTAGCTCGTTCATATCTCTTGTATATATATACAAATATATATCAGTATATTACTAAAAATGAGTTATATAAATTTAAGCATATATATTAGTAATTAAGTAATATATGTTATTTAATATTTATGGATAATTGCACCATTAGTTATTATAATATATATTAGTTATTATAATCTATAGGTCATTTTGATAATAATAATAAAAAAAAATTATAAAAAAATAATATACTAAATAAGCATATAGTATACTAGCTATAGACACACACACACACACACACACACACACACACACACACACACACACACACACACACACACACACACACACACACACACACACACACACACACACACACACATTAACTGTTCAACATTGTTATATACTAACTATTAACAACTTAATATGTTAATTTAAGATACTAAATATTATTATCAAAATATTATAATTAATATGTAATATTGTATTTACTTGGCTAGTATACTATATGCTTATTTAGTATATTATTTTTCTATAATTATATATGGGTTATTATTTTTCTATAATTATATATGGGTTAAATACATTTTAACCCCTCAAACTAACATAATTTCTCCGCATAGCCCCACGAACTACAAATGTTTAGATTCTGGCCCCTCAAATTACAACTTTCTGATTTTTTGGCTCCATCCGTCCATTTATGCCGTCAATATCAACAGAAACTGGGTCAAGTACACGGCACGTGACCCTTTTAGCCCAAAAACCCGAAAATACCCCTCCCTCTACACACTGAAATTCCCACTATTAAATGTCCCAAAAAAATAAAAAATAAAATCCCACAGTTAAAACCATGGAAACTCGACCTCTACATGTTGAACACGACCTCGACAGTCTTCATCACGCTCATTTCCGGCAGACCCAGCAGGTCGTCTCCCCACACGCCGGCGACGCTGCTCGTCCTCGATTTCAGGCAGACCCAGCCGGTCGTCTCTTGGCAAGAAACCGGCGACTCAAATTGACTTCGCCTTTGCCCCCCACACACCGGTTACTCCATAGTCCATTTTCTCCTCCCTTCACAAAGCTCGACGAGTTCGCCCATCTCTGAAATCCCGATACAAGGTCAGGTTTTAGGGTTTAATTTGTTTCAATTTCATTGTTTTCTTTGCTTTCTTTGATTCATACCCATTGTTTGAATGAGTGTTTGATGAAATGCATGAATGGGTGTTTGATAGGTTTGTGTTTGATGGGTGTTTGATGAAATGCATATGAATGGGTGTTTGGTGAGTTTGTGTTTGATGAGATTTTGGTGATGTAGAGTGGGTGTTTGATGTAACGCCATAATGGGTGTTTGATGAAATGCATATGAATGGGTGTTAGATAGGTTTGTGTTTGATGGGATTTTGGTGATGCAGAGTGGGTGTTTGATGTAATGCCAGAATGGGTATTTGATGAAATGCATATGAATGGTTGTTTGATGGGATTTTGGTGATGTAGAGTGGGTGTTTGATGTAATGCCAGAATCGATGATTGATGAAATGCATGAATGGGTGATTGATGAAACGTTGCATGCAATATTTCGTGTAGGCATCTATACTGAATGAGTGTTTGATGCAATATTTTGTGTAGGCATTACTAAATGTCTACAATTAGTGATTTGTCAAGTGGTCCTCCGTTATATTATTGTGGATTTCCTGCACGTGTTAGGAACTCTTGGACTACGTCCAATCCCTGTAAAAAGTGGTATGGATGTATTAATTATAAAGTAATTTTTGAATTTAGCTTTGTGTTATATTTCATCGTTAGTAGTTTATACATTTTTGCCGACTTTTTTTTTAATGTAGAAAGCCAATGATTGTGATTTTTTTGAGTGGGCTGATAAGGAGATGTCTGCTTACGAGAAGAGATTAACGGAACATCTACAACAAATGGAAGAGAGAAGACTTGCAGATAATGACAGAGTTAAGGAATTGATTGAAAGAAAATGCAAGGAACATTATGATCAACTACGGCGGGAGCTAGGGTTGGGTCGAAATAATGGGAAGATGTTTTGGGCTACAACATTAGTAATCATTTTGCTTTTAGTCTTTTATTTTAGTGGTTATAGTGGAAGTAGAGGTACTATCTTGATGTTAGAATGAAATTGTGAAAACAGTTTAGTTGCACTACTTTTTGTGATTTTGAACTTGTATGTTTTGAATGTTATGTACGTACATTTACCAAATGGAATATCTCGTTGGGAGTTGTCAAATTCTGTCAACAAAAACATGTTTACTATTTGAACGATTATACCTTCCTGTAAAGCAACCTAAGGAATAACATATATATCCAATATAACATGAGGAATAATATATGCAATATCAAATAAATAATCACTTAAGCACCAAACATCAAATAACTTGTTCATCACCTTGGGCATCAAATAACATACCATATCCATCACTTAAGCATCAAATATCAAATCCATCATTTCAGCATCAAATAACATGTCCATCACTTAAGTCATCAACTAACATGTTCATCACTTAAGTATCAAATAACATACTATTATAACACAACAATAAATCAGTCATTGAGGCCCTAATATTTTTTCCATTCTGGGTTCTTCCTCTTTCTCTGGTTTGCCTCAAATACTTCTATGGCCTTCTCCACTGTCAGGACAATATTTCGTGATCTAGTTAGAGGCCTTGATGAAGACCCTACTAGATGAGAAGACCCTCCTGCCTGAGATGACCCTAATGCCTGATTATACCCTCTAGCCTCAGAAGACCCTGATGGCAAAATAAACCTTGATGGTTGGGGAGATCTATATAATCTCACCGTAATGACAGTACCTTGAAACTGTAAATTCAAATTAAAGCAATGTTATTAGCTAACAATTGAAATAAAATTCAACGAAAATAACGATTTTATTGATTACTCACAATAGCATTAGTTTGAGGTTGAGATTGACTTCTTGTTGTAGGAGGTTCATACATTCTTACTGTGTTAACTTTACCCTGGGTCTATAAAATCTTGTTAATTAGGGTAGACCAAATTATCCATAAACCAACATATATAAATGAATGATGAATTGAGTGCTTACAAAAGCATTTGTCGAGGTTCCATTCCACGTTACTGTATTGACATTACCTTGGGACTATAAAGACACACTAATTAGTGTAGGACATAAATTTCCATAAACCATTTAAGTAAGAAATGTAATAAAATATGAAAGATGAAATACAAAAGAGTGCTCACAATAACATTGGACTGCGTCTGAGGCTGTGACTCAAACTGACCTACTACTTGCGGTCCATACCACCTTACTATGTTGACGGTACCTCAAGACTGTCATTACACATTAATGCCTTTCGCATTAGAATAAACATAAACTAGATATAAAAATATGGGTGTTTTGAGTACCTGCTGCTGAGATTGAAGTCTAGGTGAAACCCTTAAAGCTGTAAGCCCTTGTGGGGTTGGTTGACCCATACCCCTGCCCCTACCTCTAGCCGAAACCTTTGAAGCTGTAAGTCCTTGTGGGGTTGGTTGACCCATACTCTTGCCCCTACCAATGGTCCTGCCACTAATACCCCTACCCCAACCCCTGCCGCTAGACAATGCAACATTGGTTTGTGAGGTCTGACAGAGGTTTGAGGGCTGCAAAATCTTGTTGAGAGTTAATGTCAAGTGTAATGTAAATGATGGTAAAGTTATGATGGTTTTGAAAGTTACCTGTCTAGAATCAACTGTAGACTAGGTATTCGGTTCTGTTTGAACTGTAGATTGTACCTAGCACATTAAATAAACAATTGTCAAGTCTACGAAATAAGCATAACACTGAAATAGGCATAACACCGAAATTTACCTCACTCCTTCCACATCCTTTGTAATTAACTACTTCTTTTCTTATGTTGGGACATGTTCTGGCATTGTGTCCAGTGACCCTGCATCTTGAACATCTCATAGCAACCCCATCCTTCCTCATTCTGCATTGATTCTTAGGCTCATCTGGTCCTCTAGTCCTCACTACTCGCGGCCTCCCAGGTTGTATCCTCACTACTGGTGGGTCTACATGCTCATTGTTCATTTTTGTCCATTGTTCTTCATCAGGCATGAGATAGAAGATCGGATCATATGCCTTTCTAAGCATGTCCATAGTATACCAATCATAAATATAATCAACGGGTTCAGCACTATCAGCCCATATTACACTTATTGCATGTGCACATGGGATACTAGTCATGTCCCACTGTCTACACCTGCAAGTTCTTCGCATGAGGTTCACCACATATTGCTTTTGCTTGAATGTGACTTGAAAGAACCAATCCCCAGCATACTCGGCATAGCAATGTCTAGCATCTTGTGATAGTTCATCTAACCGCGCCATAATTTTAAGACAAATCTGACTAGTCATGTTTCTTATGCCTTCCTACTTTTTTTGATACATCTTCATCAGTTTTCCAACAGTGATACTGTCACGCTCCCGTTTTGGGATATAAGGGGAAACGCGAACTTGAGTGCTAAAAACATTTAAATGGAAGCGTGCATTTACAACATATAGATTGTAACTTCCTATTTTATTATTCCTGTCTATTAATAATTCTTTACAATGCCATGAACTCCAAAAAGAAACATATTATACAAAGTAAAGATTTGGTCGGTCCACAATGATTTATTGCTCTTAGCGAGGTCTACACCAATACCAAGAAATGACATCGTCTTACTGGGTCATCTGAAATGATTTGGGGGAAAAAGGGGTGAGTTTGACAACTTAGTAAGGAAAGCACAACAATCAAACGTATAATATTTTTCAGAAATTCTAAATATAGTTCAAATAATTTAGCAAGTAATGAAATAGATAAATGACATACATTTAGATAAAATGTAGAATAATGCATGAATCATTTATGCAGCGTGTAAGTTTTTACCTTCCACCGGCCCACCTCCGCTATTTAACCGTGAGCGGCGCACGTTACATTTGGCACGTCCAAAAGGACAGATCCCGAAGGACCTAATCGCTCATCTTGTCGTCACAGGGGAGAGCCGACGGATTAGGAACTTCCCTAGGTGAAGCCCTCCCGACCGATAGCCAACACTTTTGATGTAGTTGCCACGCTACTCATATGGATCCGAATCAAAACACGATGCAACCATGGTGTAAAACTTTGTGTAATGTATGCACATATAATTACGATGATATCATTATTTTTCGCTCACATGGAGCACATGCAACATATACGATATGGTGCACACATATACAACTATACAGAATCTCATGAAATCATCATATAGCACATATACATTTTGAGAACCATAGTTTCATTAACTTCATACACAATTCATACTTTGAGAGCTATACTTTTATCTACATCATATAATCATATGATTTTTCAATCACATTTGATAATAATAAGAGTAATATCATGACAGAATTTATAGTGACAATTAAAAGAATAAAGGAGTTTAGGAAAAATCTCCGACTTTCTCTTTTAAAAAAAATTCTATTAAAACTTCGCCGGGGTTTTGAGAGAGTGTTTCCCTTACTTGAACTTGTCAATAGCGTCGGGGTCGACCTTCTACCTAAATAAATTGCAAGAAGAAGTTTCAAGAAATATTTTGAGATTTGAAGCCTAAAACTTAAACTAAGGTATTATATATATATATATATATATTCTACATAATATGTAAGCCTGCATTTTCAAACCGTACCTCCTATCAACACACTTTAGTAGATTTAAAATGTCTACATTCTAGAAATTTCAAAGATCCCTTTGGCGTATCCATAGAAGAACCCCTATAATCATCAACTTTCTCTTAAATCACCTAACCCATAATCCAACACTCCATGACCCAAACAAATTGACATTAAATCGAACTTAGGACAATAAAATCCAGCAAGAACCAAAACAGGAATTACACGGGGTACATTAACACTTGATTCAACAAGACATCCATAAAATCTCAGCTGCAACAATTCTTAAATCACCAAATTTGTAATCCACACCAAACATCATTTACTAATGTCATTGTCCAAAATTAATCATCCAAACCAACTATGAAATCAATATCCAAAATCATTATAAACACTAATCGGTTATTACATCAAGAACACCCATCTTTCACAATTTTCTTTTTTCTCTATAAAATTAACCTTACTATAATCGATAGAATCAACAAACTCAAGAACAAAATCATCAAAAAATCATAAATACCCAATTTTACAACTATTCGGCATTCCACATAAAATCCTCCACAAAATAACTCCAAACCTAATTCACTTCTATCTAAAGGAAATTAAAACTTTAAAATGGAAATTAAGGAACAATTACCTATTGATCTTTTCCTTTAATATCAACAACCCAATTAAACTTTCCAACAAATAAAACTCCCAACCCAAATTGGAATCCAACAGAAAATTATGCAAGTTAGAAATTTAATTTGAGGTGTAATACATTGGAATATCCATAGTTTAAATACCCATCATCTAGAAACCTAAGCTATATAAATTGAAACCCCAAAAATCAAGAGAACCGAAACCCATCATCAATTTAAACTTTAAACTTATAATCAACAACCCATTCGGTCAAATTCAAAAATTACAAAATTTAACACCACACACACCATCAGTTCAACAGGAACCCATCTCAGTACACATAACCAGTCCAAAAACGCACCACCCAATACAGAGAAACCGAGCTTCAAAACCCCATCATCGGAATACCCATACACAAAATCAGAACCTTTACCAAACACAGTAATCGAACAACTCAAAGGATCAACCAATCATCAATTGTCAGTTCCTATAAATCAATAATAACCCCAAAATGAAATCATAAGATTGGTAGAAACTACCTTGAAGATTTTCTCAAAAAATTTACTAGAAATCGCATCCTCAAGCAACAAAAAAAAAACGCCTTAATCGCTGAAAAATATCCCACCGGAAAAAAACCTAGTCTTGACCCGCCGAAAATCGCTCCCTTGGATGACACATCGGAATCGCGCCCTCTGACCACCAAAAATGGGTTCTGGCCGACGATCCATGGACGTGGGTCTTTGGGTTGACCGAAAACTACCCTTGGATTGACCACCGTCGCTCTAGACCACCCAACGGCGAGCCATGGAGGATCGGACCTCCGTCTCCACAGGTTCTCAACTCTCCCTCTCCGTTTGATCTCTCGCCGGTCTCTCTGTCTCTCTCCCTCCGGGTCTCTCCTCTGCATCTCTCTCTCTCTCCCAATCTCCCCCTCTCGAACCCACTCTCTCCTTTTGTCTCTCGCTCACTCTCTGTCTCTCCCTCTCGTCTGCATCTCTCCCTCAACAGATCTCTCTCTCTCATCTCTAGTCTCACTCTCTTGGTCTCTCTGTGTTTTGGCAAGAGAAGAGGAAAGACAAGGAGAAAAGAAGGAGAAGAAAGAAAGAAGAGAAGGGGGCGTGTGAGTGTGTTTTCAACTGAAGGAAAATTTGTTTGTTTGTTTGGTTTTTTTTTTTTTCTTTTTTTTTTTTTTTTTTTTTTTTTTTTTTTTAAGCAGATAAGTGAAAAAGAACAAACTTGATCATCAAATTTGTTTAAAACTTATTGATTAAGTTTTCCACTAAACTTATTGCTTAAGTTAATATATATATATATTTTTTTTTCTACAACTTGTTGATTAAGTTAACTTATTTAATAAGTTTTTGTATTATTGTTACAAAATTTAATCTACAAAAATTTCTTAAGTTAATCTTTTAGATATTATTATTAACCCAATAATAATATATCACTGACAATATTATTATAATATTGTGTCAATAATAATTAAAAAATCTGGGGCATTACAGATATTATTGGGAGGTCACGTTGTTTCACAATCCACGCATTTGAAGCACTCTAAAAGGTTATTCATAATTAAATCACACTTGAGGAAGGTATTGAACCAAGCCCCCGACCACGAACTTGGGTCAATATCGGACAAGTAAGCATACCCATCCGGGCTTATACCCTTCAACTCCTCCATTTCTCTGCTCCATTCATCCTTTGTGTAGGCTGCAGTCGCGCTCCACAACTTGTCCTTCAGCACCAAACCTTTGTCGCCTACATCTTTGTAGTTAGCGAACAAACTCCTACAACAAATCCTGTGCTCAGCATTGGGAGCCACCACTTCCAAACTTGGGACTAGACCCTGCACGGAGTAAAAATAAAATATCAACCAACTACATATACACCATAACAAAAATTTATTTAATCCATAATAGAAATTGATTAAATGAAGAGCATAAACATCATACTAAACATCTTTACCTTCTAACGATCAGAAATGAATGTCCATCCCTCTGCAAGAGGAGTGCCAAGGTTCGAAAGCAAAGCTTCTAAAAACTATGTCCAGCTCTCCTTCATTTCAAGTTCCACAGCTGCAAATGCTAATGGGTACATCTGATTGTTTGCATCCCTTGAAATCGTGGCCAAAAGTTGGCCCTTATGTGTGCCTTTTAAGAAGCATCCGTCCAAGCCAATGATTGGACGGCAATCAGCAAGATAGCTACTTTTCATGCCGGTTAAGGACAAGTACAACCTCTGAAATTTTGTTGGAATATCAGGTACAGACCTGTCTACCTTCATCATCACACAACTTCCAACATTTGTTCTTCTTAATGTCTCCATATAATCCCACAATTTGTTGTACTGCTCGTTCATTTTGCCACGAATCTTATCTTTTTCAATTCTTCTAGCTCGATACAACCTATGGTCTTCAACATCACAATTGAATTTTTATGTTTCCTCATGCATGTGTGTTCGGACTGAAATGATCTAACTTCGAAGGATTCCTCATCCTTGCACTGCTGCCCATAAATCTTATATTTACAGCTTGTATCCTTGCATACTACTAGACACTTAGCGATGTAATTTTTCTTAAAATTTACATCATTCCCCATATTTACATTGGACTCCCTAACCGCATCTTTGAACACCTGAATCGATGGGAATTTCTGACCCACCACAAAATTTGGGTTACCCATATCAGTCATATGGAACTCAGACCGCCTTGACACATATTTCCTCCGGCTCTAGGAATCTATCTCATACTCCTCATCACTCTTAGGAGGAGTTGTAAGAATGTCACTACGTGCCATGTCTGAGTTGGCATTATCATCTAATCTATTGTCCTCCCCCCTCTCCCACCTTCCTCTTCACCACCATCCTTTTCACCCCCGACACTCTCTTCACCCTCCCCACAACCATCACTATCTTCCCTACCCTCCCCACCATCATTTTCTTCACCCTCTCTATTGTCCCCCCCTCCCCCATAGATGACCTAGGAACATCATTATTCTCAACGAACAAATTGGGTTCATCCACCTCATCCCAATATGGATCGTCTCTCTTGATCCTATAATACCCCATCTCATCATCACCATTACCATCATCACTGTTCTCCTCACCAATGTCAAGTATGGACTCACTAAATGAATTAATGTACAACTCCACAATTGGTAGACTTGAGTGGGCTTTAACCATTTCATGTACATCAAAGTTTGATGTAATTAATTTCAAGCCATTTCTAAATGTACAACCCGACAGTATGTAGTAAATTAAGTCCCCAAATTTGTACCCATAAGTTTTTGCAATACCTTCAACAACTGAAAATGACAATCTATCATGCTCAATGGCCTCTCCGTATACATCAATATCTGCACCAACATATGTATTCATGAACCTCCTATCAATGTGCCCTTCATAATGTACCTCGAACACAAACTCTCATCTAGCCATCTACACAACAAAAGAGAATAAAATAAAGCAATAAGTATATTGTATATGTAGGTCAAAGTGACTCAACTAGAAAAAGAATAAATCCTAAACTAAAGCATGTTGTAAAACAATCAAGATTTTATTTTATTTTATTCAGCGGCCATTTAAAATTTTAAAATGATGTTGATTTTGATACAGTGTATTACTCTATGGTGGTGAAATTAATGAATTGCTTGTGGTACAGTGTATTACTCTATGGTAAAGTTTTATGGTATCAATGATTACTCTATGGTAAATTGATTTTGGTACTATCCCTTAGTTTTATCAACAAATCACAGCTTGTCAATCTATCGTATACTGGAAAATACTATTTCCCATATGAATCTGACACATTTCTATGTTTCAGGGCATTGGTCTAAGCTCTTCACTTGGCATGCTTTCATTGGTTAGTACACACAAGTTGGAGGAAAGGTGGTCTCATTAAGTTAAGGATCTCAACAGAGACAATATTATTAAAATACCTAATTAACAGTATTAATATTATGGAGGGGAAGAGGTATCCTAAAACAGCCATAGATATGAAATTATTTAGCTAAAAGTAGGTGATTTAAATATTTGCAAAAAGGGACCACTAAACAATTGGGGTCATTGTGACCCACGATAAACATAGCTGTCCGCAATCCACTAAAACAATTGTCAACTATGTCTGCATTATCAGTGGACCATTATTACAACCAAACCAATTGAACAAACAAGCAGACAACACAACCCCACCAACATGAACATGTTGGCATTATCTTCACACAACCCCACCCACATGAACATGTCGGTATTGAAAATACCCTTAATAAACAAACAACATGGCAAAATAAAAGGCATTATAAATACTGTCGTGGGTTTGGGCAATCTAAAAAACTCACATTGCTCGTGGGTTTGGTAAGGTAGAGCAACCCGCTGAAAGAGGATCTTGGAAATCACTCGGCAGCAGCTTGGAAATAACTCGGCACCGAGTCCCTCCTTCAGCACAATCGACACACTTGGCACCCACCCAGACTTTAATCGGCAAAAACACCCAGCAAGGCAACCTCTCGCCTCCAGTCAGCAAAACACCGGCAAGAAAGCCACCCAGAAACCGGTCAAAAAAAGGCAAGAAATGCACCCAGAAACAGGCCAAAAATCGGCACCCTCGCGTCGGTTCATTCTCTACAAATTAGTCGGCACAGTCTGTTCGATAACCCCAGAAAATAGCCAATGTAAAAAACCACGATCTGCACAAAGTAAAAAACCAAATCCAAATCGCATAGATTATTACCGAATGACATTCTTGTAATAATTATTTTTAAGTTGGCTATTTATGTCAATAATTTGTTGCATTATTTCGAAGGGCATTGTGGGAATTTTAGTGTGTAGAGGGAGGGTATTTTCGATTTTTTGGGCTAAAAGGGTCACGTGTCGTGCACATGACCCAATTTTTGTTGGCATTGACGGCATAAATGGACGGATGGGGCCAAAAAATCAAAAAAAATTGTAGTTTGGGAGGCCAAAATCTAGGTATTAGTAGTTCGGGAGGGCCATCCGGAGAAATGCTGATAGTTTGGGAGGCTAAATTGTATTTAACCATATATATATATATATATATATCACATCATATAACTATATTACAGTTAGTACTTGCACACATTATACATATAATATAGTTTATACTCTTTAGTTATATATAATAACATACTGTTAATTTGTTACTTATAGGCTATAGATATGTACTATATTTTTTAATATGCCAGCCTTATATAGTTATATATTATATATGTATGTCATAAATAAATGTATAGAGGTTGTTCATAAACTCGAATTTGAGCTCCGCTTTGATCACACATTAAAAAATTTATAACCTTAAGCTCTAGTTGAGCTAAGCTTGTCGAGTACTCTGCTCAGTTCAAATAGTATTCTCAACGAGTTAGTGTTCGAGCTCGCCTTAGTTTTAAATGAGCCGAGCTTGAATACACATTTCATAGCTCGGCTTGAGCTCGAGCTT